>NC_079418.1:29694739-29695949 GCF_026213295.1 Gadus chalcogrammus | reverse complement strand
AGAGACGAGAGAGAGAGGGGGGGGGGGGAGGGAGAGAGAGATGGGGGGGAGAGAGAGAGAGGAGCGGGGGTGAGAGGGAGAGAGAGAGAGGAGGGGGGGGGGAGGCAGAGAGAGAGAGAGAGAGAGAGAGGGGGGGGGGGGAGGGAGAGAGAGAGAGGGGGGGTGGAGAGGGAGAGAGAGAGGGGGGGGGGGGGGAGGCAGCGAGAGAGAGAGAGAGGGGGGGTGGAGAGGGAGAGAGAGAGAGAGGGTGGGGGAGGGAGTGAGAGAGAGAGAGAGAGAGAGAGGGGGGGAGAGAGAGAGAGGGGGGGAGAGAGAGCGGGTAAGGAGAGAGAGGAAAAGAGGGGGGAGGGAGAGAGAGAGTAGAGAGGGGGGGAGAGAGGGCGATAGTGAGAGTGAGATGCAGAGAGAAAGAGAGAGAAAGAGAATGAGAGTGAGAGAGAGAGAGAGAGAGAGAGAGAGAGAGGGGTGGGGAGGGGGGGAGAGACAGAGAGAGACAGAGCGGGGGAAACGGAGAGATGCTAAATATCATATTACTGCCAATGAAGCTAGCTCAGGAACACTGCATCAGATCGGATAACCGTTTCCGCTATTCTAAGTCCAAACCACAACAGAGAGGAAAAAACACACCACATAATCTATTTTAAGAGCGTTGTTTGGGATCTCAGAAGTGAACTGAACCATATGATCGATACGCTCCCCAATGTCTGGTCATTGATTCAAACAGTTAATCAATCAGTCGATTGGGATGAATAATCAGACTGATCATGTTCAGACTATACAAGCATAACATCAGAAGCCATCAAACATTCAAAGTATTACAACAAAAAATGAGTTTTCTTTTTTTTATCTGATTCATCCTTTTTATGTTTATTGAGTTTATTATCAAAATAATTGTATTAGCTCTGGTGAATTACTATTTGTTATTTGTATGTTACTGTGTGTATAACAAGGTGCCCTAGCCCTAGTGGGATTAATAAAGTTGTTTGTATTGTATTGTAAAAAATATATCACAACATAGCAAGGTATATTACAAAACATGTTTTGTTGTTCTTTTTTGTTGTTGTTGTTGTTGTTGTGTTGGTCTTGGCTCCTAGTGCTCAACACAACAACAACAACCACAACAATGACAACAACAACGACAACGACAACGACCCCCACATCAACATCAACAGCACTTGTTTTGTCGTCGTCGTTGTCGTTTTCGTTGCGA
>NC_079418.1:29662239-29689739 GCF_026213295.1 Gadus chalcogrammus | reverse complement strand
TTGTGAGCGCCGTGACTGGTCCAGTTAATGACGCAAGCCTGGCTGGCGACAGCCAGTCTAGAAGTTTGACATTTTCACAGTTTACAGCAACTGCCGTGGAACGTAACAATAATTCCAACATGAACTACAACAACTTCCAGCTATGCATTCCCGCCACGTGTTCACGCCCAGGTAGATCAGCTTTAAGCCAATCATTTGACTGAGGGATGTAACTGTTCCACACATAGGTAGCCCTGGTGAATGTATTTACATGCTTATACGGCGAGCGAGGGGAAATAAAGGGTAATATTTATTAACGTGAAAAGGTATGCACGCATTTCTCATCGTACTTCTTTGAAGTTTGCCTCGTTAACTCCGGATTGCGTAGAAATCATTAACAGGTTCTGCTCGAGGAAGATTCCCCGCCTCTGAGATGTCCGTCTCGTGCGGATGGCCAGACACAAACAGGATGGGGTTCGACGGCGCGCGCCGAGACATCCAGTCGTGCGCGTGCAAGCCTTTTTTTTTTTTTTCCCTCTCTCCTTTTTCCAAACGTCAACATAGAAACGAAATACATGCTATAACTACCGCAAAATCTCTGCGAAATATGTCAGCTATGCCTCTTTTCATCGTGGCAGCCACATCGTCCGTTTTCCTCCGAACAGGTTGCGCAACCACGGGCTGGTAGGGCTCTTCATGTTGCCCTAGGGGCCTAATGGGTTTCAGAAAGCAGGCAGAGAGCTGGGGTTAAAATACGATATTAACATCAGTCGATATGAAATTACCCCCCACTCCCTCTAGTTTATAGTCAATTCAACACAATGTATCAAATACAATTATTGGAAAGAAGAAAATAATACTATAAACGAAATAGGTTTCTTTATTTGGGTTCAAGTGCTTTTGTCCGAGCACTCACTGCCTCAGTATCCCCAGTAAACCTTTTCACTACAAAAGAGAATGTTCATCTCATATGCCAATTTTTTTTTTTAATTGAAAGACAATCAACAGATTCATTATTTACAGCAGCGGCCCCGTTTTACAAATTATTCAGGCAATAAAACATAACTGACCCAGTAAGACGGTCAGAGACATAGAGGCAACACCAGTGTGCACGTAACCGTGGCCACCGCAAGCCATCGCCATGGGAACGATCAGGCCAGAGTGGAACTCTAGATCGCGTCGTTCACGAGGACAACATCCAGAACACACGGAGGGGAACAAAAGCGTTGGCAAATCCCACCCAAATCGCGAGTTCTGATTGGCCTATCGAAGGCGGCCGCTGGATGCGAGGGGCTCGTCTGATTGGCTAGTCCGTCTTCCGGGGAGAGTCCAGCCTCCAGACTCCTGTGAGGTAACGCAGCCGGATGAACACCAGGTCGCGTCCCATCTGCAGCCAACTCCACACTGGTACCAGCTTGGAGCCTGGACACACACACACACACACACACACACACACACACACACACACACACACACACACACACACACACACACACACACACACACACACACACACACACACACACACACACACACACACACACACACACACACACACACACACATAAAAAGGGACCATTACATTGGTGATGAGTCAGCGACATTACCTGAGATTTCCCTTGTCTTTAATAAAAGGGATGGAACCAGTGTCCTTTGTGCATAGTGTTTTTTTTGGTATTTTTTTTCTCTGAAGCACTTTGAGATTCTTGAATATAAAGTGCATTATAAATACAATTTATTATTATTATTATTATTATAGAAAATCAATCTCCCACTATTCACCTTGTTAGCCAGGCTGTTCTTATTTTTCTGGACATCGAATCACTGTAGCTAGAGGTATTTGGCATCTAGCTACCAGCTAGCTATCTAGCTGGCATCTAAGGCATGCTCAAGCAGAAAATACCTTCTGTCTTCCCTCACATTTTCAGGAGAAATGGCTGTCAAAGCCGATGGCTACTACAGCACTGGGCTGTACACACACCACCACACAACACTTCATTATAAACCCAGAATCTCTACTAATGGTAATGAGTCACACCCCCTACCACCGCACACAAACCCCACATGAGATCCAGCCCCAGTCGTCGTCCCTGGTATGATAACGGGGAAATTAGACCCTTACACATTGCCCGGTATACATCCTTCAGTAGCCACCATTAGTTAGTTAGCCTCTTTAATGTCCCCACGGGGATAATTGTTTTCACAGAGTCAAGTTGGTTTCATACATTTAAAAAGGCAAAACAGACAAATTAACAGATAACAAATAAACCCACTTCCCACATATACAACAGATAACCGATAAACCCTCTTCCCACATATACCACAGGAAAACATCTTAAAACATATAGACAGTAAGCATCACGTACCTTCTATCTCGGTCCAGTTCACCGCCACCTCCCCGATGGGGATCTTAAAGCACTGAGCGATGTACAAGAGCTCCACGTCAAAAGCCCTGTGGCGGAACAACAACAACAACACCAACGATGGAGTCAGTTCAGCGTCAGCTAACCCTCCAATGAGCTGCTTCATGGTCGACACGTGAGGAGAGAGGAGGTGAAATGAGGTGAAATTAGGAGAGGTGTGAGGAGGGGAGTGGAGAGGAGGTGAGATGAGGAGGTGAAATGAGGAGGAGGTGAAAAGAGAGGAGGAGAGAGGAGGTGAAATGAGAGGAGGTGAATTGAGAGTGGAGATGAAATGAGGAGGTGAAATGAGAGGAGAGAGGAGGTGAAATGAGAAGAGCGGACGTGAAATGAGGAGAGTGGAGGTGAAATGAGAGAAGGAGAGAGGAGGTGAAATGAGAGAAGGAGAGAGGAGGTGAAAGGAGGAGAGTTGAGAGGTGAAATGCGGAGAGGAGGAGAGAGGAGAGTGGAGGGGAGAGCAGAGGAGAGGTCAGAGGAGGAGAGTGGCTGAGAGAAGGGGTGAGGAGATGGGAGCTGAGAGGAGGTGAGTGAAGCCTACCAGCGCTCCACGTGGAGCAGGGAGAAGGTTTTGAGGGCGGCCTCTCGCGTGAAGAGCTTGAAGCCACACTGCGTGTCTTTGATTCCTCGGACACAGAAGAACCAGACCAGGAAGTGGAAGCCGTACATCAGGAAGGTACGAAACATGGACCGCTGAGGAGAGAGTGGAAGGCATTAGTAGTAGATCTACGAGTGGAAGGCATTAGTTGTAGATCTACGAGTGGCAGGCATTAGTAGTAGATCTACGAGTGGAAGGCATTAGTAGTAGATCTACGAGTGGAAGGCATTAGTAGTAGATCTACGAGTGGAAGGCATTAGTAGTAGATCTACGAGTGGAAGGCATTAGTAGTAGATCTACGAGTGGCAGGCATTAGTAGTAGATCTACGAGTGGAAGGCATTAGTAGTAGATCTACGAGTGGAAGGCATTAGTAGTAGATCTACGAGTGGAAGGCATTGGTAGTAGATCTACGAGTGGCAGACATTAGTAGTAGATATTTACAAAAAAATTACAAAAACAGAGGTAAATACATATACACATGTATGTGTATTTTTGTACTGGTATTTTTAAGATCAGAATAGGGGGGGGCATGGCCCCGGTCTGTTTACTGATAAAACTTGATGGACTCGTTTCAGGTCAAGCGTCTGTAAACACAACCGGCCATAAAACCCACCTTGTGTAAAAAAAACTGTCTACATTGGCTGTGACAAATGTTGGCAAAAAGTGCTATCACCAGGTAAGATAATTTTATAGAGAATTCCAACGTTTGAGAGAAGAACACAGCAATGTTTGTTCAATAGTACGGGACTTAGCGTTTTGGCAGGCTCACACAGAGACTAGTGGGACATAGTAGGTGTGTGGGGGGGGGAAGGAGACAAGACGGTACGGCATCGGGTACAACCCTCACCTCAGCCACAGAGTCCTGCTCCAGATGGGCTCGAGAACCACAGGTGATGGCCATGTTGTCCTGAAAGGAAGCACAACCCGCTTAGCATAAAACCGGCATGACTAGCTAGGACCAGGAACCGTAAACACTCACAATCAACAAGACTCAAGGGAATATATCAACTTATGGTCTTACTTCATCGACAGAATGTTGGGAGAGTGGCCATGGCCTACTGCCTTTACTGCTTTCTCACTTATTTTTCATCTTTCATCCCAAATTTCCTTTTATTGTTTTTATTATTATTAGTGAAATCGTATTTATTTGTTTATTTTTCATATCGATTTAACAACTTTGTTGAGCTGCTCAAATAACAGAATTTCTCTTTGTCGGGGGCAAGACCTGTGGGTGGGTGAGTGGGGTGTTGAAACTTGTATGTTGTCTTAGTTGTGTATATGTGTAACTAACTAATTCGATGAATTATAAAATACAATTAAATAACGATCACAAAAAAACAAAAATCAAGGGAATAAAAACAATGAGGGATCAAACAATACACCCACTGGTTTGGGGCTGATGGCTTCGAGAGCCACCTCTAGTTTCTCATAGTCCGCAAACTTGGTGGCCCCGTCTGCGTCCGCCATGAGGATCAACCGGCCCCTGCAGCTCATGGCTCCCTGGAAGCGCAGTACAGACAAGGAAGTTAATTAAAAACATGGAAAATAAGGCAAAAGAAACATCGATGGCTTCAAGCGGTCCTCTAGCTCCACTGGTAGGGTTAGGGTTAGGATGACGGGTTTGATTCCCACTCGGGCAACCAAAGCATTTATGAATGTTTTTAAACCCCCATAAAATTGAAGTGTTATGGGGGTAAAAAAATGTAATATATATAAATTATGAATGTATATTTTTAGTTATATAAATATTCTTATTTTGCTAAGTAATAAATATAATTGTTTTTTGGATTGTAGCTTGTAAAAGGTTGTCGGTTGGAGTTCGTACCATTCGGACTGCTCCTCCTTTGCCCCTGTTTTTCACTAGGGTCAGAACACGCACTTTGTCCGCACCAAACTTGTTTGTGTACTGGAATGCAACCTGAAAACGGAAAAGACAGCTATGTTTCAAATAGAGCCATGTTTCAAATCCACTCTCTCGTTACATCACGTGAAGCTCTCGGATCAAAATACATCTACCAATAAAAGGTGCTGCAATGAAACTTTTCACATGACAATTCACATGAATTTGAAGACACTTTTAAATATCAAGTACAATACATACACCTTGGATATTCATAAACGACATCAGAATGAACTCATAACACATTGCTGTTCTGACAGCCATACTTAACATTTATGGCAAAAATATAGCACAACTTCTTACACTGCAGTAAGGAGGAGGCAACAGTGAAAGCCTGAAGAAAGATGTCCACCTTGGTGGACATTAAAGATTTACTATATTCTAAAGGGGTTCTACCTCTGAGGTCCTGTCGGAGCTGCCATCATCCACCACCAGGACCTCATAGGTGAAGGAAGGCTGTCGTTTCTGTAGAGGGAAAGCAAACAAGGAAGTGTTTTTGATTGCATGCTGCCCCCTGCTGGACATTAAGGGTAACGGAGGATGAAGAAGAAGAATAGACGGGGGCACATCACAGAAGTAAATAAAAGAGCAAGGCTAGAAAAGTACTGAGATGGTTATGTTAGGTTTAATTTCAGTTCATGATCACTGACCCGTCTTTTCTCCAGGTAATCCATGGCTTCTTCCAGCATCGATGGCACTGAAACGACACACACACACACACACACACACACACACACACACACACACACACACACACACACACACACACACACACACACACACACACACACAGAGAGAGAGACACAGAGTTCCTTTTGTTTACTACAGGTGTAAAATTACATATTGTCCCACAATTCAACAGCCTTAGGGCGGAAACACATCCAACTGTTTTTTCTTTTGTCAAGTCTTCTTTCTGGATTGGTAATTTCACCATCATCCAACAGAGATAAGGAAAGCCTAACCGAAGGTAAACATACACCTATTTGGAAATAAATATAGGAACTGAAATCAGTTATTGCTAATGCTGCTTTTATACGGTTTTTCACAGCTACATGTTAGTGCAATGTTAAGTAAAGGTCTTCTTTGTGACCTATAGTCTACACAGTAGAAGAAGTGGCTTTGACGGCTTTGTGTTTCATGGACATGGACTCCTGGCTAGACACCAGTTTAACTCTAAAACGTAGACCAAGCGAGTTAGATCGACCCGATACAAAACAAAATAAAGATTGAAGCGATGGTAACATGATGGTCATGAGAGGAGGACTCACTTCGGAGCTCCTCATTGTACGCCGGGACGATGACTGACAGCTCCTTGGAGGCCGGGTCGTGGATGCTGGGAAGGAGCTCTTTCCAACCCGGGGCCGTGGGGAAGCTTTTCTCCTTCTCGTGTCTGGTCAGATCCACGACGGTGGCCGTGACGTGGGCTAGCACCAACACCTTGAAAACGGAGGAATCATGTCATATTATGAATGGCTTAGGGTCATGCATACACTGGAAATGGCAATACTGGCAATGGCAATAATAAGACAAATGGTTCTACTAACAGATTGTGGAATGTGCATGCATTGTTGTACTTACTAATATGACCGCAATCGCTGCTAGTGCAACAAGGCATTGAAGTAAATCATAAAGAAAATCCATCATCCATGCCCCAGCAAGCCCTGACAGATGAGCAGGTAAAGTGACAGGGTAATGTTGGGTTCAACACTCAACGTTGTGATCCGGTTTGTCGATGGCAGGTCTTCGCTTCAGCGCAGGATTGGGGGAATGTTTGAAAGTAAAATTACATCATTATATCATCTTTCAGAAGAGCATGTTCAGGAAAAGGATCAACACCACTTCCAATCAAACCCGAACACAACTTGTAAGGCGGAAGCGTAGCACGTCTTCTGGACCACGTCATCAGTGAGTGGCCGACGGACTGCTATGAGTTTGCGTTTCAAGTTTACTGACATCTAGTGGTTGGGAATAGCGTTATTCGCTTCATTGTTGTTCACCTACGTTTTTTGGTGTTTATTTAAAATTTAAACAAGTTTATCGTTTTCTTCAGTCATTCATTGTTTTTCTTTATTTTCGAAAAGGGTTTATATTGAACAATTGCCCTACCTTCGCGCTCATTATTTACGTCTTTACTTTAATTGTCCTTGTGCGGCTACCGTACGTCCCTAGCCAAACCCACGTGGTTAATCAAAACATCATGGCGGCTGGGTTCAAGTAAGAATATTTAACACATGACAGCTATAAGATCTATCACATTGTAGATGATGTTAACTATGAGCGGAACTTATTATGAGGTTTACGGTCATCTTAAAGTGGAGTCTTTGCCGACTCCCGCGTTGTAGAGGTGTGATCAGTGCGTTATAACAGTTGTGACCACATTTCAGTGATCAATCCCTGGCAGTAACGTGTACCCCCCTGCTCCGACCCTGTTAGTTGTTTGTATGAACTTAAAATTATCCATCTTACTTACTTTCTTTTTTGTACAACAAAAGTGGATTTCAGTAATTGTGTTACTGAAGGATATCTCTTCAGGCCCTAATCAGTCAGCACTCGTTGAGATGTGTTTTGTATATCGGATTTTTATTCAGCCTTGATATTCTATTTATTGTATTTAATTTGCGGCTAGGGATTAATACTAAAACCGATGAATAATTATCTTGCATGTTATCTTTTCTCATATTCACTTCAGAACTGCTGAGCCTCTGGAATACCACCGAAGTTTTCTGGTTAGTGGCACCGAAATCCCTTGATAAACCTCAACGCTGTAATGCAATAAAGTGGTTAAAAAAATACAGCTAGCTGGGAGCTGTTGTGAAACAATGCAACAATTAACCGATTAAGCTTCTGGTATTTACAGACGCTTGTATGTTTTTATTCAGAAAGAAAACTGCCGGCCTGATGGAAGGGAACTGGTCGAATTCCGAACCACGACACTGAACATTGGTGAGAGAACTTATTAGTGTAAAAAACGTTCAACAACATGGGTCAATTACTGTTAACATGCTAACCTCTCTCTCTCTCTCTCTCTCTCCCCCCGTAGGATCCATTTCCACAGCAGAGGGCTCTGCCCTGGTTAAGATTGGAAACACCACAGTCATCTGTGGAATCAAAATGGTACATTTTGCTAATGCAACCACGTTTCAGTGCTTGTTAATAAATCTTGACAATTGACTGTTGTGTTTCTTTCATCGTCCACAGGAGCTTGCCAACCCGTCGGTCGAGGCCCCTAACAAAGGTTACATCGGTGAGTTATCACTACGATTCAGCGAGACCGTGTGATCCAAAGAAAAATGCACAGTGAATCCAGATACGTCTCAATGAAGCCTCCTTCACGGCTGGAACGATCCTGGAACATTTTGGCCTTTTTGGGAGTATACATCCTCCACGATCTATCCTGTGCCCAAGCAAAGCAAGATTAATATAATGCTAATACTTTACTTGTATACCACGTTTCTAAATCAATTTGTATACCGTACATTGCTTTAACATGGAAAATACAAATGACTTCGTAGATAGACGCAGGGCTACCTTGGGGGTGGAGGACCGAGGTGGAGGGAGAACGGCCGTCATGAGATTCCAGCTGTATTCATGGGACACTTTGTGAGATATTTAAAGTGTGTGTGTGTGTGTTTGTGTTGCAGTGCCCAACGTGGACCTTCCTCCGCTGTGTTCGTCTGGCTTCAGGCCCGGCGCTCCGGGGGAGCAGGCCCAGGCCGCCAGCCAGTTCATGGCTGACATCATTGAAAGGTGCCGGGTCCCACCCCTCCCTCACTTTCCACCTGAGCCGCTTCCCTCAGGCCCCTGTTATTAATACAGGCTCATTAGATCGTTAACATTCCCGGCTCTGAGGCCACGTTTATACGTAGCAGGGTATTTATAGAAACGAATATTTCCCCCCCCTCCGTTTTCAAAAATAACATTGTGCACACATCGATTTCAAATAAGTTGTCGTTTAGATCAAAACGCATAAATACACCGTCGAGCGCCATTATAACTATGCCAAACCTGTGCGCGGCAGTGTAGGGAGAAGGATAAAGCCATGCAAGCCAATCAGAATCCTCAGAATCAACAACAACGAATAACACGAGCGTCTTCCTGTAACAAACAAACTGTAAACAGAGGGCGCTCATATGACGTTAAGCATTTCCTGGCGCATAATGTGACGCTTCAGAACCTAAAACCCCGCTTCTCCCCGTTGACACGACAACACATAACCGGCGTTTTCAGAGATCTCCACTTTGGCCGGAGTTTTTAGAAATGATCGTATTCTGGGATAAAAACTGTTTTTGTGTAAATGAGAGGCCAGACCGTGTGGAAATATCTGCGGTTTCCCTTCGTGTAATCGGGGCCTGAGACTTTAAAGGTCCGATGACATGCCACCAGGTGTGAGTGTGAGTAGCCGTTATGACATCATTGAAAATCGGCCTCTTATGACATCACAAGTGGGCGTCGCCACCTGGATAGATGAGCAACGTTTGCCTCAGTCCACTGGGTAGGCTGGTAGACTGATCTATCCAGCACACATCTAGGTGGACACGCCTACATGCGATGTCAGAAGGGGCAGATTTTCAAAAGGGCTTGTAAGGCTAATCACACTCGCACCTGGTGGCATGTGATGGGACCTGACCTAACCTGAACTGCTTTATCCAGGCCAGTTATTAATACATATGCTCATTGCTCATTCAATCGTTTATATTCCAGCTCTGAGGTGGTGAAGACCGAGGACCTGTGCATAGAGCGTGGAAAGGTAAATAAGACCAATCACCTGTGCTGTGGCATTTGTCAGGATCCTGGCGGATGATGACGTTGTTCATGTACGTTGGCCCTTCTGGTGTCTCTTACAGCTGTGCTGGGTGCTGTACTGTGACCTTATGTGTCTCGACTACGACGGCAACCTGTTGGACACTTGCACAATCGCCCTGCTCGCCGCGCTCAAGAATGGTAACGCACACACCGTTAACTCGGCAAACTGTTCACTACGATTTAACTTTTCGGAAATATGTCCCCCGTGTTTCTTTAATTGTGTAGGTACACTTCACATTTTGTGAAACTGATTGAAATGCTTGTTGCATAATAAACAGGTGGTCTTTAATTGGGTTATACCCCCCTTTTTTTTATTACCTTTTTTAGTTTCTACCGGGTCTCAATCTATAATTTTATTTCAGTATTCTAATTTTCTCCTCACAGCAGCCACAATAAACAGGTGGTCTTTTATTGTGTTACACCTTACTACTTTTTTATTAATCTTTTGGTTTAGCCTTTACCGGGACTCAATCTATAATTGTATTTCTGTATTCTACTTTTCTCCTCGCAGCACGACTTCCAGAGGTCACAGTGAATGCAGAGACCAGTCTGCCGGAGGTGGATTTAACGAAGAGGAAGCCGCTGCAGATTCACCGGCACCCGGTAGCCTCCTCCTTCTGCGTGTTTGACAAGTAAGTACCACTCCTCTTTCACTCCTTCCTACATTTTTGATTCAGTCAATAAGCCTACTACATTCTTTGATGGTTTTAATATTGGGTATTATTACAATAAAACTAGATTTTAGCTTTTTTAGCAATTATAAGAACCTGGTAGATTTAGTTGTAGATGAAACCAAGTAGTAGAGGACTTGATTGTTCTATTGCTCTGCTAGATAGATTGAAGGACTTGAGTGTCCATGTTCCCTTGCTAGAAGAGATGGAAGAACAGGGATCATGTTATTGAAAGAAAAAGAGCAAGACATTTGAGATGCTTCACTATGTGGATTCATTCAAACAGTTTTCATAATTCATGTCAATGACCTCATTGATCACACTGCTCCGTTTTGTGCCGTAGCTCCATTCTGATCGTGGACCCCACGGGCGAGGAGGAGAGACTGTCCACAGCTCAACTCACCGTGGTCACGGACGAAGACGGGCGCCTCTGCTCGGTCCACAAACCAGGTCAGACATCCAACCTTTTACAGCTAACACCGGCCGGACGCTGTTTTGCGATGGCCTTTCTTACCGATTGTACAGCGAGCCAAGATGGAGGGTGGTTCTAAGAGTTAATTTGATTAGTTTACTGGTCTTCATCACTATTAAAAATCGGATTCTTAAAAATTGGTGAGCCAAAATTGAGCAGAAAATTTCCTGATTTAAAGGCGACGGACTAGAAAGCAATTTGGCTCTCGTGTCCCGCGCATTAGCGTAGCCCCCTCATGGCTACGCTAATGCTAACACCCTCATGTTTTGTGCCGATCTCAGGTGGGACGTCGCTCTCCGGGGAAAGGCTGCAGGAGTGCATCAGCCGAGCGCAGGTGCGCCACAGAGAGATCCGGAAGCTCATCGATAAGGTCGCCCAAAGCGTCACGTCGGGAAAATAAAGAATCACAAAGCAAGTCTTCTTTTTTTTTTTTTTGTATCTAAAACTTGTATTTTTCAACTGTCAATATATATTCATTTTTTTCTCCATAACAATAAAACTGCTGACAAAGACTGTTTAAAAAAATTATTCCTCAGTGTTCAGAAATATCTCTCTCGCTCACAGACACGCACAAACACACACTCTCTCTCTCTCACACACACGCACGTTCTCGTAAGAATACACTCTTGGCTCTGGAGCTAGTTTAAAAGGAAAGGCGTCAGGATGTGCTGTACAAAAAGCAGGGACACCGTGTTGCATGTTGGGATCCCAGTCCCTGCCAGAGCCCCGTGCCAGGCGCGCTCAGAGTAGACCTACAGAGGTAAAAGGGGACCCCCCCCCCTCGTCCCACCACCACCACCACTAGGATGAGAAAGACTGGTTACAAGTCGATCCCACAGGGGCCACTGCCAGAGGGGCTGAAGCACACGTCATCCCAGTGGCTGTTTCGGATTGGCTCAAAGCGGCGCCGTTTCAATTACATGAGCGGGACACGCGCGCCACACTTTGAACCAATCAAAAGGAGCGATGGCTCAACCGTGCGTTTTGGCAGCGGAGTCTCGGCGGCTTTTGTTTTTCTTTAGTGTTGGCGGGGCTGTGCTTCGGGGCGTTTCCTGCCCTGGGGGGGGGGGGGGGGGGGGGGGGGGGGGGGCAGCTGAGATGGGAGGGCGGGGGCCACACTGAGGAAGGACGGGATCCCCCTGAAAAAACGCACGCTTGACACCCCGGTCTGTCGAGCCACTTCTGTAAGGGAAGCTGAACCCCCCCCCCCCCCCGCCCCCCAAAGTGCCTCCGCTCGTGGTCATAACAAGAGCTAAATCCTTAGCGTCCTCCATGACCACGGGGGGGAAGGGTTCCTTAACACCGTGCGACGACCGTCTCTCCCAAACATAATCCTTTTTTTTTTTTCCAATAGCTACAAAATAAAAAAAAAGCAGAAATAAATTCATACAAATTTAGCAAAACGTATTTTTTTCTGCCCCGCCTTCCAGTCTCCACGGCGAGGCTGTTGGTCCGCGGTTTGGATCAGTCTGTCCTCATGATGTCAGGGCTGGGGTTGGGGATAGGGCGGGAGGGGGAGGGGATTGCATCATCATCACTTGGGCATGGCTTGCGGCGTGCTCCTCTTCCTCTTACTTCTTGGCAGGTTGGCGGTATGCGGCGGCGGCGGCGGCGCCGGCTCCTCCCTGCGGGCCGCCGCCGCCACCGCCGAAGCCGTTCGCTGCTGCATTTGGTGCCGCAAGAATTGCAACTGCCGAGGGGAAACGGGAGAGAAGACGCCATTAGACTGGGGGGGGGGGATCAAGTTACCCTGGCAACTCGATTTTTTTTTAATATATATTTTTTTGTTGCATGAACTCATTACACATAATGTAGCCATGACGAAGACATTAAGGAAACGTGAAATAATTCCACCAGGGGATTTAGACGGGATCATTTTCTGAGTTAAGCTAAAAACATGATGGAAATAAATAGGTCTAGTCTGCCCATAAATCTAGCGGTGCCGTGGCGGTCAAACTGGACTCGACCCTCTCTTCTATGTGATCTTTAAGCTTAGCATTAAGAAGTAGAACATCGATTCTCCTAACTCATGCTTAGTGCAAGGTGGCCATCTGTGTTTGTAAGCCAAATCCCAGCCACAGCGCAAGCAATGGCAGCCAGCAGCCTGTGTGTGTGTGTGTGCATAAGTGTGTGTTATTTAAGTGCGCAAAATTAATTGTGTAAAAAAAAAAAAGGGCATTTTACATATGCATGAGGACTCAATCAAACCCAGGCTTGAGTCCAAGCTCCGACATTCAAACCACCTGCACGCGGTCCGTAGCAGCCAACAGCCGTTGGCAACGGTTTGGTGCTCGGGCTGTTGGCTGCCTGACCTGTGACCTTTGCTACAAGCTCCACCAGGTTAGGTTAGAAAAAGCAGAGTTTTGGGGGGTGGTACAGAGATGGCCCACAGTCGAGGGATTAATTAGGTGCAGTGAGAAGGAGATGGCAGACGTGGTAGACGCTGAAGCCAGGAGAGAGACCGAACGATAGAGATGGAGACCGAGGGAAAGAGAGAGAACGAGTGAGAGAGAGGGAGGGAGACCAAGAGAGACCGAGAGAAAGAGAGAGGGAGGAGAGTAGGGTGTAGGGACTGGGAGTGGTGAGAGGCGGTGTTCTGGGGCAGTGATGCAGGACAGCTGAGGTCACCGCGGGAAGGGATCAAGCGGACGACTGCAGAGGGCCGCCATAACATCACCGTCCTGGAGACGCGACGGCAGACAAGGACTTTCCCAGAGCCCAGGAAGAGGTCGCTCATTCTCCTCTGTAAACCTCGGGGTCGGTACCCTTGTGGGCAGCAAGGTCAGCCGTGTTGAGGGGAAGCATTGCCACACCAAGCGCGGATTGGCACACACCATAACCAATTAGATGACGGGGGCGGCGGCGGCGTCCCGTGGATAAGACACGCCCAGAAAACATGACACTATGATGGCATAACGGATGATCGAGATCATCCGATTCCGTTACGTAATTTCCTGGTCAAAGCTTGTGAAAATAACAGACAGCCGAAACCACAATGAGGGCGTTCCCCAAGGGACAGAGTTGTGTTGAGATGTGTTGGTGGTCTCATTATGTTTGTATATATCTATCAAAAACGATCTCAACATTAAAGTATTTGCTCGCTTAATTGTTCACAGAGTCCCTACAGCCATGTCTTTGTGTGCGAGCAAGGGCGTGTGTCTTTGTGAGAGTGTGAGTATGAGCCTGTGAGTGAGTGAGTGTTTGTCTTTGTGTGTGCGAGCATAAGCCTTATAGTTAGAGCGTGTGTGTGTGTGTGTGAGAGAGTGAGAGTATGAGCCTGAGAGTGAGTGCGTGAGTGAGTGTTTGTCTTTGTGTGCGAGCATAAGCCTTATAGTCAGAGCGTGTGTGTGTGTGTTAGTGTGTGAGAGAGTATGAGCCTGAGAGTGAGTGAGTGAGTAAGAGTGTATGCGCGCCGTCTGCGTGTCTGCGTGTGTGTGCCCCCCGTCCCCCTACAGACAGACAGGTGTGTGCTCTGGAGGATTACTTGGATGTGAGGCTGGAGCTGCTGCTGAAGCCTGGGCGGAGCCAGCAGGGAACTAGACCTGTCACGCCCACAGCCCAGCTGGGACAGCACTGAGGGGGGAGGGGGGCGCACCCCCGCACGGAGGGGGGAGAGGGCGGGTGGGGAGAGAGAGCCAAGCAGTTGGAGGTGAGGTTGAAGCGGGATGGGGGGGGAGGGAGGATGGAGAGGAAGAGAGTCAGACACAGGATAAGACCGGAATGGTGGCATTCACCAGACATTGTTAAAATGGGAGGAAGGGGGGAAAGGTGAAGAGAGGAAGATGAAGGAGGAAGAAGATGAAGGAGGAGGAAGAAGGGGCAGCAGAGGAGGATATGCAAGATGGTGGATGGAGGTGGAGAGGGAGGTAAACAAAACAACACAACAGAACAATGTACAATGTTTCAGACATCGATTTCCGCCCTGTTCGAACTCGCTGCTCTCCGTTTATAGTCGCCTTTGTTCTCTTTGACCAATCTCTCCAAGGTTCAGAAGCAGTGGGGCTTCTCCCCCGCTTGAAACATCCTCTTTCAATGACCCCAACAAACTAAATGGTTTCCCGATGTACCGACTGGTCGGCCAATATAATAATCATAATAAAAATAATAAAAGTCATCGTAATATTCTTCAAGGAAGCTGATCTACTGGCCTTCCCACATTGGGCTGGTTCACACAATAACTCACTGGATTACTCGGATGACAAGAACATTGGGGATTACGAGTCATATCTGAAACATCACATATTTATGATTTGTCCGGATGGCAGGTTGCTGAAACTTTGCGTGGTTTGTGTTAGCTTGGTGCGTGTGTGTGCGCGTGTGTCCTACCTGCACCCTGTGGAGACATGAAGCCCCCTACTCCAAGGTTGAGAACGGCCGTTTGTTGGTTGGCCAAACTCTGCTCCTGTTCACCCTGCAGCACAGGTCAAAGGGCAAAGGTCAGGCCACGCCAAGGTGATCGAGGATTTCAGGGCAACAGCCACAAGGCTCAAACGGCATCGCACAGACACATCGAAGGGGGCTGAGGTCTGAGCACCCCCTAACTCCCCCAGCCTCAACAAGGGACACATTGTTTACATCGTATACCTTCGATCGATTTTTGATTGACCATAACTTTCATACAACCAGAGTCACATTATAACCAAAACCAGAAGAAAGAGAAAGAAGCTAAAAAAGGAAATGAAAACCTTTGATTTAAAGGTTGATTTATGATTGTATTCATCGTCACCCTTAGTACAGTAAAGTGCAGTGTTGTCCTATCGCACGTTTGATGATAAATCACCACCACTTGGTTAAAAGGCAGAGGCGTGTGTTCTCTGTGACATGAAGCTGTCCCCAGAGAGAGATAATTCAGTGTCTCACCAGCTCCCCCTGCTGCTGGGGACTGGAAGTGGCCGACTGGCTCTGCTGGGGAGAGAACTGGGACAGCAGCTGCTGCTGCTGCAGTGAGTTAAAGATCAGAGGACCCGTAGGAATCTAGACACACACACACACACACACACACACACACACACACACACACACACACACACACAATGGAGAGAGGGTGTGGGGGGGGGGGGGGGGGTAGATCAGACCCAGGTTTTAATGGGATCGAAGAGACGAGTGGAGATCCAAGGAGAATAAAGCGATTTAGATGAACGATCACGCATCACGTGGGTAACCTCAGCATGGTAACTGGAACAAACCCCAGGACATGTTTTACTGGAAGGGCGGGCGTGGGAACCGGGGCTGGGCCAGCATAATTCAATACCATCGTTTGATCCAATTTTTGCGTAATCATATCACGGTGAAAGAGAGATGCTGGTGTACCATGGCACCCCTTACTAGTGGTCTACTGGGGGGGGGTTCTAGGGGCCTCCAGCCAGAGACAGGGCGACCGGGAGAGAGACGATGACTCACCTGCAGCAGGTTGAGAGGTCCTAACCCAGTGTTGCTGTTCAGACCAAAGGGGCTCCCTATGGGACACACACACACACACACACACACACACACACACACACACACACACACACACACACACACACACACACACACACACACACACACACACACACACACACACACACACACACACACACACACACACACACACGTTAGCAATCCAACAGAGCAAAGCAGATTCCCAGAAACAAATGAATGAACAAAGTGAAGGAATCAATATGGCGAAAAATATCTTAAAAAAAATCTATTGAATATTAATTTCAGAACGGCTAAGGGCAAACATTAAACAGCGGCGAGCAGAACAGCCGACGTCGGTGATGCATGAGGGCTGGTCTGAGGGGCGTACCGGTCTGGGTGGACTGCATGGCGGGCATCAGGCCCCCCGCCGGCAGGAGCCCGCTCAGGTTAAGGCTGGGGCCCAGCATGGGGTTGGAGCCGGTCATTAGTGTCTGTGGACTGCTGCACACGCACACACACACACACACACCAGCGTCAACACACAAATCAACGTCAACACGCACTCACACACACACAAAAATCATCAACACACACACACACACACACACACATCAACGTCAACACGCACTCACACACAAAAAACACACACACACACACACACACATCAACACACACATCAACGCACACACATGACTCAGAGGAACACTGCTCACCGAACATGAGGACAGCTACACATCAACAACCGCAACAAGAAAAATAAACAGAAAAAAAAAAAGATTCAAAAAAGAAAGGGGAGAGAGAGAGAAACAGAAGAGAAAGAGAAACAGACAGCGTGCGTCACAGCGGCCCCCCCGCTCACCAGACGGAGCCCACCACGTTGATGAAGTTGAGGCCGGCCGGGCCCGCCATGACGGGGGGGGCGGTGGTCCCCGTGGCGATGGAGGGCAGGGGGATGGTCATGACGGGCAGCGACTGGCTCAGGGCCAGCTGCTGCTGCTGCTGCTGCTGCTGCTGCTGGGCGTAGGGGGCCAGCAGGGCGGCCGGGCCCTGGGTGGGCAGCAGGCCCTGGGGGTGGTCGGGGCCCGCCGGGGCCAGGGAGAGGGGGGAGCACAGCAGGGAGTCCAGCGGGTGGGGCGTGGAGCAGGGGGTGTTGGTGGGGGTGGAGGGCTTGGAGGGGGTGCCCGACCCTGCAGGTTATGGGGGGGGGGGGGACGAGAGAGGGGAGAAGGAGAATAAACGCATTGAGCAGTCCCTCCAGAAAAACACGATTATGCAATCGCATAATCCAACGCATAATCTGCCAAAGTCTGCATATTCATTCGGGGGGACGCACTTTCACCGCGTAAATTGCAGATTTCCGCGCAAAATATGCGGGGCTTGCATGATTTTCATAATACCCGCATTTTCGTTTAAAAAAAGTCACATATATCTTAGCAGAAAGTTGAAAAATGGTGCGTTTACTTCACACAAGAGCAGCCATTTCCCCCTGTTGCCAAGGGAACGTTATGAAGTGACGTAATCACGCGACGTGAACGTCATCGAAAAGCTGAATTTTTTCGCAAGTTCCCGCAGTTTTTCTGCATAAAATTGCATAAATACGCTGCATATTTCATCGCATTTTTTAAGAAAACGGGCCGCATAATCACAGAGTTTTGGCAGCAACAATCACAAATAACGCCGCATTTTTCCTGGAGGGAGATTGAGAGTAGATCAGACACATCTCTAGACCCATGGGGTTCGGCTGCTAATCAGCCGGGTTTAGAGAAAGGACGTAACCGGATCGACCGCAGGCCTGCGGTGTCCCAGGCCGCTCTGTTAGTGGGAGAGATTTCAGAGCCTAGACATTTGTTTCCTCCTTCCTCTCCTATCTCTGATTACTAGTGTGTACGGATTCCGTGCGGGCCGTCCATCTGTGCACAGACGAGGAACAGAACTGTGGAACTTCAAACAGCGCGCTGCCTTCATTAAATCCTTACTTTGTTTCCAAAAGGCTCTCCCAGCGGGGAAGCTGCCCGCAGGACCTCCTGAACTCCTGAACCACCTACGGAGGTGGAGAGGCGCACCGGGTCAGATGGGACCCGCCCCGGTACGTTCCGCCCCGGGGCTTCACGGGGGCCGGGCCCTGGCCCTGGCTACGGTGAGTGACGTCGGCCTGGTTCTGCTTGGTTTTGTTTGACAGATGCGTTCGGTTGCGATAAAAACACAGAACTACGCCGGTGCTAATTGCAAGCGGTCAAACAGTTGGATTTCGTTAGCGTTTCGCTGGCTTTAGATTCATGTCGACGTGTTAAAAGGAAACACAAAATAAAAAAACACAAGAGTGGCTGAGGAACTCTGGAATGCTTTTTATTATCCCTCGACGACAGAGCCCATGTGTGGAGTCGTGACCGCGCTTAACTAACAGCAATCGATCAAATAGAAACCAAAAGACACACACACACACATAATGGACACTGATGAACACACACACACACACACACACATCAGACACTGATGAACACGCACACACACACACGCCAGACTTTAACACGCACACGCCAGACTTTAACACACACCCACGCCAGACTTTAACACACTCTCTCACACACACACACACACACACACACACACACACACACACACACACACACACACACACACACACACACACACACACACACACACACACACACACACACACACACACACACACACACACACACACGGCTGCTCACTCTGGGTGGAGGCCATGGGGGAGAGGGCGGCGGGGGACAGCAGGCCCATCTGACCCAGCTCCAGGGAGTGCTTCCTGGTGAGAGACTGGTTCTTGACCGGAGGCGGCGTGGGGCACTTGAGGAGGCCGCTCGTGGCCTGGGGGCTGTAGAGGTTACCTGAGGAGACACGCAGCGACAGAAGGACCTCCAGTGAGCCAAGTACATCCAGAACAGGATCACTTTGTATTAACGAAACAGTACTAAAATTCTAAACCATAATCATCGCTGATCACGGTCATCTTCGATCAATTCCCCGGTCTGGCCAGGCTGAGGCCAACAAGCTCTGTTTCCAAATAAAAGCCTGCAAATGACACACAATCCCGGCAATCGTAGAATAATTGGAGACGCAGCCGTAGTGTCTGCCTCCCGTTTTCTGAAATGCCGTTTGTTGCGAGCACTGGGCTGAAAGTCTGATAAAAGCGTCTGAAAGGGTAATAAAACGTATCTGGTCTGTGCGACCGTAGCTAACTGGACCCGATGCTTGGACATGGATTTGGTCAAATCAAATAAAGAGATCCATTAACAGGAACATAAACAAAACTTGGCCACTAGGTTATAAACAGGCAATTCATGGTCAGACCCAAGACCGTTTATTGCACTAGTCAGGTGATCATACCTGGGCCAGGTGAGGGTCGTACTTGGGCCAGGTGAGGGTTATACCTGGGCCAGGTGATCATACCTGGGCCAGGTGATCATACCTGGGCCAGGTGATCATACCTGGGCCAGGTGAGGGTTGTACCTGGGCCAGGTGAGGGTAATACCTGGGCCAGGTTAAGGGTTAAACCTGCAAGGTTAGGGTCATGGCCTGGCCAGGTGTTTGTACCTGGGCCAGGTGTTTGTACCTGGGCCAGGTGTTTGTACCTGGGCCAGGTGTTTGTACCTGGGCCAGGTGTTTGTACCTGGGCCAGGTGTTTGTACCTGGGCCAGGTGTTTGTACCTGGGCCAGGTGTTTGTACCTGGGCCAGGTGATCGGACCATGGCCAGGTGAGGGCCGTACCTGAGGTGCTGCTGCTGGTTCCTGACGGTAGTTTGATTGGAGGGGGCCGATGCTTCACCCCTTTACCCAGGACCGACGTCTGGACCATGGCAGACAGGCCGTCTCCCTGCAGGAGCAATAACAGTTTGTTACTCATTCCCACAGCTGGAGTCAGACAGAGCTGAATCAATCTCAGGGCCCGTCGGCTATCGTCTGGCGACAGAGTTTTTGGGTCTGCCGGAGTAGCCAGCGGATATCCATGACGTCGTTGTTTACAGTCTGATTCTTTAAGTCGATTAGCAACTTGAGACGCGTTAATAAAGTCGGAGTCAAGAGACGACGTCTACGACTGGAAAGTATCCCGAGTAGCGAGTTTAAATTAAGTTAACAGTTTCAAACTTGCAACTCCAGTCACTTTTTCCAAAGGCACTATCCGATTTGGAAGGTAATAATTTTGACACCGGCTGAAGGTTTCTCCTCACAGGACCCAAACATTGATACTTTCTTCGGTTCAGTCAAAGTGTTGCCCTATCTCTATCCACAGTACAGGCAGCACTGTGGTGAGAGAGCTATAGAAGAGTCTAGCATTGGCATCGCCCTGGCCAGAAACCAGTGATGGCTCAGTCCTTAGGAGCCATGTGGGTGGGTCCAGACTCACCTCTGTGTCCTTGCTGGGAGAGGGAGGGGCCAAGCTGACCGAGCTATGGGACATCTTCACCGCACACTTGACATCTTTCTCGTACACTCCTTTGTACTGCGTGAGGAAGCTGTGGAGACACACACACACACACACAGACACACACACACACACACACACACACACACACACACACACACACACACACACACACACACACACACACACACACACACACACACACACACACACACACACACACACACACACACACACACACACACACACACACACACACACACAATAATGCCGCGTCGATAGTCCTTCATTGTGTACTTTTTTTTATCATGAAAACCAGAGTCTATTTTTTTGTAAAGTAACTCACCGGTCTGCATCAATCTTTGAGCCTATGAGGAAACTGAAAGCCAGAAAAGGAACAAGTTAGAGGCCATAAATAAAACTTGCACAATAGGTACACAAATTCAGTGCATTAAAACATACACCATCCATTTATATGCACTGTAAACCAAGGGCGGCCACAAAGTCGATAAATAGATGAGTAGTTCAACTGAGATGTAATCAAATAATATTTTGATGAACCATTAACCGTATATTTATTCAGCAATCAAGTACAAATAATAAACAAAATAAAATGTTCTGCTTAATACTGCGGTTCAATTCAGTTTGTCTTGGCTGCTCGCCAGATAAAGCGAGTCCATTTAAGACATCCCTTAAGACTCTGGTAACTTCAGATGCCATTTTCTGAAATGCTTGATCAATCGAAAAGATTCCGAGTCAGATTAAAGCGACTGTCATCAGTTGCAGCCCTAAACACTCCACAACCCAATCTGACGTGCTAGTCAAAGAGACGCACATTCTCACTGACACGCAAACACGCGTACGGAATCACACAGTGCAGGAGACGCAAACACATGCACCGTCCCCAGGCCAACGTCCCCAGGCCGACGTCCCCAGGCCGACGTCCCCAGGCCGACGTCCCCAGGCCGACGTCCCCCCAGGCCGACGTCCCCAGGCCGACGTCCCCAGGCCGACGTCCCCAGGCCGACGTCCCCAGGCCGACGTCCCCAGGCCAACGTCTGTGGGGAAGGCAGCACGCCCCCCCCCCCCCCCCCCCCCCCCCCCCCGCGGGCCGACTGGTTCTTACGGTGGGTGGATGAGCTTAAGGTCCGAGGAGTCGTCCTCGGTCTTTGGTTCTTTGGCACAGTAGATCTTGCCGTAGACCAGCGGGTCTCCCATCGACTGGAAGATGGAGACCGTGGTCCTCTGGGCCTGGCCCCCCACCTCACATTCAAACGTGTAGTCGTCCATCACCTCCTGCGATAGCAACGGGTCACAAAGTAGGGCTGGGCGATTCATCGGATTTCGATTTTTAGCGTCAAACGATCACAGAATGAGCAAAATCGAGTTAGCTGGCTACATAGCCGTACGTTATTTTAGATTTGAGCATTTTCTTTTGGACCATTTTGTGTATTTTTTTAAAGGCGAAATTTCTAAGTTCTCAGTTAAAAAGTGTTTTTGATAGAGACATGCTGCAATAAATACCTATATCATGTTTTCAAACTCAAAAAAATAATTGTTTTTTTCCCATAATCGAGCAGCCCTATCACAAAGGTTATATCACCAACCTTAACTGTTACAAGTTATACCAACAACCTAATGTTTTACATAACCTAACCTGTTACATAACCCAACTTGTTACAGGTTATACCACCATTAAAGGTTAGACCACTAAGCTAACGTGTTTCATAACCTAACTTGCAACAGGTGAGACCACTGCGGCCAAGTCTTTCACAACACTGATTACAGCAAAGTGGAAACACATTAGATTCAACACACGTTTTAAGACTTTAACTTCCTGTTTGGTAGAGCAATCTGCTGGAAATATATATATATTCTTTTTTTCACAAAAAGAAAATGTGCGAAACAACAGCTGGTTACCATCCTCTCTCCTGAGAATCCTCTGTACTTATTTCATCTAGTTGCCTAGCGTGAATTCCAAAGTGAAGGAGTGGTATGAATGTTTTGACAGTTTTAAAGAGAGAGGGCAGACAATGGCATAAGAGAGCCCGATTTTGAAACAACACAAAGTAAGGCCTTCCTTATTGTTCTTAAACTTGTTTGCATGACCCGGGAATGACCCGGGAGCTGTCTACAATCCAAATTGGTTCATACAGACGCCAGCGTGTTCAGCACAAAATGCATATTCTCATTGCGAATGACTAACCCTAACCCTAACCCCAGTAATAACCGATGGATCCCGGCTCCCGGCTCACTCCCGACCAATTAAAATGGTGCATTGGCATAGCCACACCTTTAATATATACAAATCCCTCCACCTTTAACCTTAAGGTTGATGTGTGATGTTGAACGTGATTCCCTATGTATTTATTTTATCATAATAAATTCAGTTATTTGTGGCCGGCCTCACAGTGAACTGGTGAGGTCGGATCCCACTGGGTCTGTGAGCCAGTGACGGCCGTGTCTGCTGCGTGGACCTACCTCGGCGGGCCAGATGACCACAGGCTGGGGGTCCTCCAGCTGCAGGGACCTCTCTACCACAGCGTACTTCTCCACCTTCAGAGGGAAGACGCCAAGCCGCCGGCCATCAGTGAGGAGTAACACAACGTACCGTGATGGAAGCAGGGGCTTGGTGGAGCCGCTCAACACTCTATGTTCTACCTCAGGTTACACATTCTGGGTCCGCGTGGATGTGGATTTTTGTCAGGTGTTGGCTCTCCGCATGCAAACAGTATCGAGTGACCTCGCCCAGCACGAGCCAAGACATAAACAGAAATTGCAACCGGGAGAGACTGATTTCAGGGTGATCTTTGTGTTGCGTTGTGCGTCGTGTGTGGTGTGTCTTACGTACATCTATTTCCCTGGGTACAGTCAGCTGGCAGCTGTTCTGTTTCCACATGTCCACACACTTGAAATGAAAATCACATGGAGGGGGTAGAGCAAGAGAGAGAGAGCAAGATCAACAAACAAAGATCAATAGGTGGATACCCGCACGCACACACATTTGATTAATATACAAATATAATTTGAAGAAAGAAAGTTATAAAACGATCAAATCCAGGCATTACTGCATGCATGTGTGCGTGTACAAGTTTGTGTGTGTGCGTTCGTCCGTCCGTGTGAGCCTGTGTGTTTGTGCGAGTGTGTGTGTTTTCTGTGTTTGTGTTCACGTTTTTCTGCGTGGGTGTATGTGTGTGAACGCGTATTAGTTAGTGTACATGCGTATGGGATTCTTGGCGTGTGTGAGTGTTTGTATCGGCGTGTGTGAGTGTTTGTATCCGCGCGTGTGTTTGTATCCGCGCCTGTGTGCGTGCGTGGATTCTGGGGTGTGTGTATCCGTGTGCGTGTCTGTGTGTGTGTGTTCTCACGTTTCCAGTCTTGGAGATCTTGAGGTCGATGGCGGGGGCCGGGCGCCTCTCCTTCCGCCGCTGCAGGTAGTCATAGAGACGCAGCTGGGGTGGGGTCGGCAGGTGAGACAGTTCCTGCTGTCTGTTGAGCGACGCGCGCGAGTGCCTCTTGAAACACCTGCACACACACACACACAAACGCGCGTGCACAACACACACACACACACAGAAGATTAAATAGAGGAAAATAGAAAAAACGTAATGGTTCGTTTTTGCAAATGTCTTGCATGTGCAGAAGTCTGCCACCATAACGAGGGTACTTTGAAAACACAACACATCCCAGACGGGTCACGTTAAAACACATGTCCAGAAATACACAACAGAAGCTAAGTTACATTAAAACGAGTAGCAGGTTCTCGATGGTCAGGAGTGAATCAGGCTTAGATAAACAGATTTAAACTGCAGTGTGCCGCTTCGATCAATGTCACATTCGTCCGTTGGTGTGTAAAAAAAAAAAAAGGCATAACAACAGGCCTCCATATGCCTTCAACATAACGCAAAGATTTTCAATTAATTTGTTTTTAATTTTAAAATGTGAAAGACAGTGTTGATGGAAACTTAAACCTCGGCCTACTTTCCCAGTAGAGGAGGCTCTACTGGGACAGGACGACCCCAGAACCCTAGGAGGGGGGGGGGGTTCTCTGGCCTTAACAGGGCCGCGTGTCTCTGGTACCGTTTCATGGAGCGCGTGTTCATCTTCTGCTTGTTGTACAGCAGCCGGTTGGCGGTGCAGGTGACGGAGATGGACGGGTCCAGGCACAGGGGCTCCGCCGTGGCCAGGAGCAGCTGGCTCTCCAGCTGGAGCTTATCGTCCTGCACCGTGCACACACACACACACACACACACACAAGCAACACACTCAGAGCGTAAAGAGGACATAGTGGGATACAACCATTGCACTTCAGATCATACAGAGGATGCCTCTAGATTGTAATACCATGGATGTTTTAAAGCATTACCTAGGCAGAAAGTCATTCATTTGTTTCACTACGTTAGAAGAGTCTGAAGATCACCATTACGTTATGCGGCAACTACTTCGTCTTTTCTATTCGATATATCTACTCATGTTTACCTGTGTCCATTTGTGGTGGTCACTGGTCATGGCATGGACATCACAGATCAGAGTCTAGACGGGTCAAAGCACAGATAACACAAACATATTCATATTTCAGGCACCACTTCTGGTACTACATCCCGGTCTGGACACACTTCTGTGCCTTATAGAGTCCCACGCTGTGCGTGCACCACTCGGTCTTACCTGCATAGTGGGTCTGAGCAGGATGTGTCTGCTCTGGTAGGAGGGCATCTTGGCACTGCCAGACTGTCGGTAGTCCCTCACCTCGACGATCACGCAGCCACAGTGGAAGATGTTCACCTGTGACACAGTACCTCCAGCCGTGAGCAACGCACATTCAGTTCGACAGAAAGTAAACGGAGAACCTCATGCACACTTCTGATCTCACGATTCATTAATGCCATTAAACACATTGTGCACTTAAATATCCTATATTGAATTCATAAAGAAATACAGTGGCCACTACTGTTGAATTGTCTAAAGAGAGAAGGCCCAAAAACGAAACAATAACAACAGGGACAAACAGTGTGCGAATGATGCAATACACAACACAACGCACCCCAAAACATTTGTTTTTTAAATACATTGCCATTACTGAGCAGGTAGGGGATTGAGCATCTCGCTCAGGGATGCATACGGGGGGGGATGGCATTGGGGGCTGAAATCCAAACAGAGTGAGCCCAACGACCAGCCGATCCTAGGCAACACTAAATCGGACGGAGACTGTGGGTGCATCAGAGTCCTTTACGACGCCCCCAGAAGTGGGTGCTACCTGGGACTTCTCCAGCAGGTCGACCAGGATGGGGGGCAGCTCCTCGGAGTCCAGGTACTCCAGCAGCTCCGCCTCTTCATACGGCAGCCGGATCGTCTCGGAGTCTGCAAACGTCACCCACTTGTTTAGACAAGCAGTCGGAACGGACACCACCTAACTCCACCCACGTGCGTGAGTGACACGATGGAGAAACGAGATTCTTTACTTATGTCAGAAATTCTTCCTCGATTGGTGTCATGTCATCGTTTATTTTCTTGATTCATATAAGATGTGAACCTTCGGTGTGAGATAGTATGAAGACACACACGTGTGACATTGTTTGGCAGGACAGATTTCCTCCTGTAGAAGTGGCGGGTGGAGAGGGAAGTGCTACCTAGGCTCGATAACGTCGGACGTCACGTAGTCACAGACAGCTCCCTGGAAACACACAGCTGCTGTTTACCCTCGTCAGCGCTTTGCTTCAGACGCCTGGAATTTGCATAGCGAGTCGAGCGCTGCTCTAATTTCAACGTCGAAAGGTTGCCCACCCCACAATCTTCTCAGCTATTACTTTCAACAAATGCCTCCAAAGTGGATGAGCCGCATAACTGTTGCATCTCGCGTTCCTGATCAGTGGAAATACACAAGACTATTGGTGCGCATTCCAATAGTTGCTGTGAAAAGATTCCCCTCAATCTCACGTTTCTAAATCTGGAACACTCGTCGCCTGAAAGTGCACGAGAGACACCGGCAATGTTGACCATAATCCGGTTTGTGTTGCACAATAATCTCTCCGCCTGCAAGGTTTAGTCTAGATTTTAGTTCTGATAACCGTTCTTTGACCTGAACATAGATCCGGTGCACACATCAGGCCTACCAGATCCATTCTTGCCGCGGAGCATGAGGGAGTAGCCTTCATTGCCCGGATACAGGTTGACCACCAGGCAGGGTACCGACTCCTGGGACACCAACTTCTCCAGTAGATTCACATTTCTTCTCAAATTCTGAAAGACGAGGCAAAGTACACCATAAATCAAATCTATGGGGTAATTACATTATTTAACACTAGAATCTGCTCGCACAATAAGTCGTCATGTACATCTGGGTGGAGTTGAGGAGACCAGTTCACACCTGTACACCACAAGCATGCACTCACGTCATAACACACACACACACACACACACACACACACACACACACACACACACACACACACACACACACACACACACACAGTTAATTGTTCATTCAAGCAATATAGAGGTGAGAAATTGGTATTGAGTCCAGTCAAATTCTTCACTAGATTCAAAAACCTGGAGTCCTGATTGTTGAAACCTTGAGCAAGCTGAACATTTTGTATGCAAGACAATTTCATACAAAAAGGTCAGCACTTTCTGCATTTCATTTAACATAATGTTAGCATCTTAAAGCAATCAGGATTAGAAGAAAAAGTGACTTGATCTCCATAACCAACCCATACATAGAAGCATCCTACCTTTAACTCAGGCTCTTTTTCACACTCCTCCAGGTACAGCTCATAGAGTTTCTGATACAAACTTTTTCTGCCACCAGATACAATTCTTCTTTTGGCAGGTCGTTGTCGAGCACTTTCAACAATGTA
>NC_079418.1:29644739-29657239 GCF_026213295.1 Gadus chalcogrammus | reverse complement strand
CTTGGTCATCCTGTCGTCGTTTCAGACCTGACCCACACATTGGAGCATTGTACCGACGCGAGCCGGTCAGCTGGTCATCTGTTTGGTCAGGACGTGTCCGTCTGCCAGAGCAACATAAACAGGTGCACACAGATTCGTCTGATTCCCCAGGCTACGTGAAACCTAGAAAAGTATCTCGCAGAAATAGTAAACCCCTTTAGACATGAAATATGTTTCTGAATCATTAAAGTCTGCTTGATGGATTGGAAAATTAATTTTCCTAGTGTTGGAGGATGTGGCAAAAGAATAATGCCCCCCCGTTTGATCAAGGATTCAAGGATTTTGAAACTAAACTCTTGGCTCAACAACAGGCGGTGATCGAATAATCCCCCCTTGTATGATATGCACATCATGATATGCACAGCAATCATTCACTGTTAGGGGTTTGCTCCGACCAAACTAAATATTGGGAGCAAAAATGACTGCGTGCGTGCACACAACTAACACATCCGTCATACTAATAGTGGCCTCATGTGCAGTAAGTGTCTGCTCACGACAGCATTAATATAGCCTGCCAGAAGAATACCATTCATTGAGCTTGCAAATGATTTGAAGCAGCACGCAACTGACGCCCCCGTGCACTCAACCTCTGTCTTTGCTCAAGTGTTAAGTTGGAATCTCAGGCCGAAGGTAGACATTTTGCTGACTCATCAAATACAAGCTATAAACCATGACTAACCTCCAGCCTGAGGGAACCTTTATTCGAGCCACCATTGCCTTTGATCAGAACACAGTTTTTAGACCACTCTGACCCAGTAGCATCCAAATTGATTATTTCACATGCACAACAAGCTCACAGGTGGTTCTTTGTATTTTGGTATCAAGATTAAATATTATAGCCCTTGTTGTGTGAAGGAACTCCATTTACCTCCAGCGATTTTCTCCAATAACCTGAGGAGATCTAATGATAATCATCGTCTGAAATCGACAGTAAATAGTGAAGTTCTGATGCTGCTTTTGCAACAAACTTAGAGATCAAATAGATCTGATTAATTTAAATCCAAAGTTGCAATAAACACAACAAGCAAACTTCAAAGTAAACGATGGCGATAAATGAAAACAATATAGAAGTGTGAAGTGACGAAAACACGTCAAAACAATATTCCCTTGTCTGCATGTCTGCCTGGCATGGAGCTCTCCAACAGCATCCGAGCACGGCTTGATCTTGCAGGATAACAGGAAGGGGTGCTGCTTTGGTTACTGGACTGTGGACTCAGTGTCCAGATGCGGTCCTGATTTTATTGGTCATGGTATTTTTACTGGACCATTCCAGGGCTCCCTCTTCGCTGGTACTCCAGAAGGACGGAGTAAACACGTGCACACGGCGCAGCTGAGAACAAGCATGACCTCCGTCACAACCCCATCACGTCTGCATGTGTCGGAGACCCGGGGTTTCTTTCAAGTGGTACGAGGAAATTAGTCATTTGTTTACCGGGAAGAAGAAAAAAAAGAATCAAAACAAAACAAACTCGATTATTTTGTTGCGTCACAATGTTATTAGATGGATCAAGAGAGTGGAAAGGTTCCCATTATGTCCTGCATGTCTTTATCCTAACACCAGGGTTGGTTACCCCAGAACACAGGTGTTTTTGATAAGGCCACCAGGGAGAAAGCCTGTGAACGCCTCATTAGAGGTGTTTATGGAGGCCGGAACTCGCACCATGTACTTTAGACGTCTGGAGCACCATCTCTGCCATGTGTCAGAGTAGGATCGGTCAGATATCTAGGCCTCACCACGGGATTAATACGATGAAAATGTCAGATGAGTCAATGTTTTCGAAGTTGGGGTAGAGTTATCCTAATGGCCTCCTTGTCTTGTGGTTTCTGTCCCTTGGAGCAAACGTGGAATTCATTTGAACCCCGGGGTTTTAAATATGTGTGTCCTGGCAGAAAAACAATGCCTGGCACATCGGCGGTTTTTTGTTTCTGAAGTTTCTGAAGAAAAATGAATAGGGAGATGTTGCAAAAACCATTTGCCCTACAGTTTTTAATCTTTCAGCCATGATAGAGAAGACAGCAATAATCAGACTCATAAGTTCCACACAATGGTCTTTTGATTGCTGACATGCAGGATGGATCTGGCTGATTCTAGTTTTGTGCCCTGCAGAACAGTTGTGATACTGGTTGCATCATAAATTGCATGCTACATACATACAGTGTGTACAGTTTTCTGGCATAGTCAGCATTTTGGCTCACATTAGCATTTGTGAGCCCAAAGTATCTGATTTGTGGACATAAGTCTCGCCAATCTGCAAGCTGATGGCCCTAATTGATCTGTTTACTTAAATTGACACTTATTTTTGTGCATATGTACACATACTTTGTGTAAATATGATTTCAGACATACTATTCCCGCATACATTTGTTTATGCTAGTTTTGAGACTCTTTTAAATAGGGTTTCGATTTTGGACAGAATTGACCAACATATAATGGGCTACTACAGACAGTCAGTGATCTCTGGGCTTTTAAATAAGTGCTATTTATCATTCCCTGGTGCCTAGATACATGCATAGGCTTAACCGCCCTTGTTCCCTAGATACATGCCAGGGGTAGTCAACTAGACAGCAGGCCACGCCCCTGGAGCTAGTGACCACACCCCTGAAGCTAGTGACCACACCCCTGGATCTATTGACCACACCCCTGGATCTATTGACCACACCCCTGGAGCTAGTGACCACTCCCCTGGAGCTAGAGACCACACCCCTGGATCTGTTGACCACACCCCTGGAGCTAGTGACCACACCCCTGGATCTATTGACCACACCCCTGGATCTATTGACCACACCCCTGGAGCTAGTGACCACTCCCCTGGAGCTAGAGACCACACCCCTGGATCTGTTGACCACACCCCTGGAGCTAGTGACCACACCCCTGGATCTATTGACCACACCCCTGGAGCTAGTGACCACACCCCTGGATCTATTGACCACACCCCTGGATATATTGACCACACCCCTGGAGCTAGTCGACCACACCCCTGTATATATTGACCACACCCCTGGATCTATTGACCACACCCCTGGAGCTAGTGACCACACCCCTGGAGCTAGAGACCACACCCCTGGATCTGTTGACCACACCCCTGGAGCTAGTGACCACACCCCTGGATCTATTGACCACACCCCTGGAGCTAGTGACCACACCCCTGGAGCTAATGACCAAACCCCTGGCGCTAGAGACCACACCCCTGGAGCTAGTGACCACACCCCTGGAGCTAATGACCACACCCCTGGCGCTAGAGACAACACCCCTGGAGCTAGAGACCACACCTCTTGGGGTGGTGCCCACACCCACTTGGGAATAAGTGTAACATGGATTAAGGGGTTTAGCATAACATTTGAACCTGCCAGGTTCTGTTACCGATCCTACAACTCAAAGTACTCCGCCACTGTGTCAAATAAACTAAAGGGTGACCTAAACTTTAAGTATTAGCTTACGTATTGTGCATTGTGGCAATGCTGGGATGTGTAATTGGGAATCTGCATGTGTGTCCAATCACGTGTAATGTTATATAATTCAATTCTTCATTCTTTTGGAGGGATCCTATGTTGGTTGTCATTCGATAATGTATGTCTCTAGGCTTGGTGTGCAGAGGGGCTCTCCAGAGCTGGTTGGTTTGAGTCTAAATTGCTCACCAAGCCAAAACAAATGCTATCTCCCCCTTTGCATTTCCCAAAGACATAACACAGGCATGAAGACTACAATACCTTTTTGTCACAGGAGGTTCTCCTTGAAAGCATTTCCTGTAAAAGTGGAACCGTCTGAGACATAAAGCATGATGCCAGCATTGAGGCCCTGTCTACATGACAGAGGTTTTTCAAAACGAGAAGGTTTTGGGGACAGAAAACAGACCCTTCCAGAGTGGACTTTTTTAAAACACATCCCTTACGGCTCAGTGTGGATAGGGGAAACCCTAGCTTTTTGAAAACCTCCAGCGCCATGGGGACGGGGGCCTTGTATAAACGACTGTGAAATGCCACATAAGCTCCAAACAGACTAAGGTTTGTTCTTCAAGGAGGATCTTTCTTGCATATGAATAAATAAAGATGTAACTGCTTTGTCTGCACTGTTACATTGACGTATGAAGCAGGACTGACTCCTGGTCAGCCACATCTGTATTTAGCCTACAGATGCTAAACACAGGTGTGGCACCAGGAGTCAGTAAAACGGCTTGATTTCCAAAAATACACCTTTCTCCCGTCGTCTTGAGGGGCATTGATATTACATGTGAGGTGATGATGAACCCTTGGTCCGGTACTCTATAGACGTATAGAGACTCCGTATCCCAACATGCACCTGGCTCAGACCACGGAGGCATAAACAAGTGACCACACATGTGAAGTGGAGAGAATGCTGTATACCTGCTGTCTATTGATATGCCTTCTTTCCACTGATGAATTGATCCTAATTATTTGAATGAATAATTATTAGCTTATTTTTAATCCTCAGTATTTTTTTGGTACAACCCCTTTTAAAATTAACATGTGAGTCATGCCCCTGGATGAGCCAAACATGAGCTAATGCCTCATGACCCATGGATTCCAGTGGTTTTTTATCCACTCATGATGTGTGGCTCTGTTTCTTCTCTCTGGGTTCAGTTCTTGTACAGCGAGTGTATAGTTCGGAGCCAGTCACACCTGGCACATAACCAACGAGAAAAAGTTGAAAGATGATTCAGAAAATATAGCTTTTTGGGCCGATTTTACGTTTGTTCGTCCAAAAAAAGCGATTATGATCACTGCGGGTAACAAAACAGCAATGACCCGTTGGAACGTGCCATGGGCCATGCACTACCTCCAAATCCCTGAATTAGGCTTGAAAGTGTTCATCCCGTTTATTCGGTACAGCTGTCTAACTCGATTCTCCATAGACCGAATATGAAAGTCGAATCAAAAGAGAAGGAGGGGAGGGACAGGGATCTCCAAGAGGGACAGACGGGATGAGCGGAGTGAGACAGTGATGCATTGCGAAAGGGGAAGAGCAATCCAAGACTCTTTAACAGGCTTGTATAAGAGCGACATCTCCCCCCGACGACTCAGAAACAAAGCCAAGGGCTCTGTGGATGGCGAGCGAGAACACTTGGAACACGCATCTCCCCGTTCATCGGGTTCTGTCACAGCCCCGGTTCCCAGCCAGCCGCACATCTGTAGAGGCAGGACCAGGGGTGTGTGTCAGGTCCGTACTGCAGTAAAAGCTACAGGGACTTGCAATGATGTCGCGACCCCGCATCTGTTGCGCTGTTGTTCGGTCCTTTGTGCGACTGGCTGTGTGTGCGTGGATAATGGGCGCATTTCCATGTAGGAATGCGTTCATGTATTTGTACTAATGTGTTTTTAAGCGATAATAAAAGTTGTGTAATCTGTCTGTATTCGTCACGCGTTTGTGTTTGTGTGCTATCAGGTATCTCTAGCGAATGAGGTGTGCATCCTCCATGAGACTTCCGGAATAAATGAATAAATATAAGTAAATTAAAACATATAAGATGTATTAACACATTAAGATAAAGCCAATTGGAAATGTACTGCATAAGATCTTGATGAAAAAGTCTTAAGAGCCCCTCTCGGGCGGGGCATCGGTCAGATGCGAGGCAATAAATAAAAATCCAAGAAAACAATACTAAACTACACTACGGAGGCATTGACTCATTCACAACCAATGCATTTCAACACATTGTCCCTGTGTGGCTGCCTGGCACACAGTCAGTGTGTGTGCACGTTGACCAATAGAACCGCCTGTGGTTGGCTGGGATTACCCAACAGGACGGATGGTTTACGGCAGCGGCACATGAGAGCTGCTGGACCAGGGAGAGGAGACGTCACCCTTAGTACTGTTCCACCGAAACTGCGGGAGGAGAAGAGAGAGAGAGAGAGAGAGAGAGAGAGAGAGAGAGAGAGAGAGAGAGAGGGAGAGAGATAGAGAGGGAGGGGAGGGGGGCGGTGCACGAGGGGGTGAAAGAGAAGCATGAGCAATCAATGCCACTGTCCCCGCCAAAGAAAGGGAAAGCCTCATACGACATGGATCAGGGGTGAGTATACAGAGGGGTTGTGTTAGGTCAAGTCTCTCTCCAAGGCGGGGCGCTAGAATCAATCCAAGTAATCAATCATTCATTGAACCATTGCACCGGTTGTTATGGTATTGTCCCCTGGTTGGATGTTAAATAGGCGAAACTTTAAAGAAAGATTTGGAAAGAGCATAGACCTTAGTTGGTCAGGGAGATATATTACTAGCACTACACACAACACACACACACACACACACACACACACACACACACACACACACACACACAAACAGGCTTGCATGTATGAAGGCTTGCCAACCACATGCACACTCACACTCAGGTACGCACACACACACACTCGCACGCACACACAGACATGCATGATATACACACACACGCAGGCGGGCACACACACACACACACACAGGTACCATGCACGCTATACACACACTCACACTTTTGTATGCACACATGCACCCACGTACGCACACACTTAAACATTTGCGCATACACACACCTGCACGGCATACGCATGCACGCACACACACATAAACACATAAATAAACACCGCTGTATTTCTTTTGTTAACAGGTTAAATGTGATGCTTTCTATCGCTCTTGAATATTTTTACCTCGAAAGAATGCTTTAATCTTAAACCAGCTTGTACCCATATGTGTAAGCAGCCTGCAGTAATCAAATATACCCTTCCACTTAAGTGTCTCACTGTTTCTCTCAAGGACACAGATGCGTGCAGACACAGACACACACACCTGATGTCCACACATACATGCACGTCAATATATGCAAAGAAACATATAGGGTTTGTACTAAAAACACACACAAACGACCTCACAACCACAAATTCACACATGAGTGCAAAGAAGCATAAACAGATGTGCGCACACAGAGAAATTACTGCTATTGAATACAACGAGGGAGAGAGAGAGAGAGACAGAGAGAGTGAGAGAGAGAGAGAGAGAGAGAGAGAGAGAGAGGGAGAGGGAGAGAGAGAGAGAGAGACAGAGAGGGAGAGCGAGAGCGAGAGCGAGAGAGAGAGGGAGAGGGCAAGAGAGAGATGTCTGTGTCTCGAATAACCTTTGTTTGGGTGTAGCGTCATGGCCACAGATGTAAACAACATTAACACCAGGAGGAGGGCACAAACGCCAATCCCGTTCAATCAAATCTGTCACTTGAGAAAATTGGATAATTTTACTTTCCATATTTTCACCACCATTACTTTCTATATGTGTTCTTAAATGGGAGAGAACACATTCAAGAACACATGATGGTGACTCATAACGTTTCTGTCTGGAAGGAAACAAGCTGTGTGGACACAGCAACAGCGGAGAAAGCCGGACAGTGGAAAGTCAAGGAATTGCTCTTGGAACAAAGTGGGAGTGGGAACCTGTGCTCAACAGGAGGCTGTTTCCACGCATGATAGCGATGGACTATCGGCGTGGGAAACAACAGAGCCAAAACATCGCCCTTGGTTGGTTTTGTCAGCGGAAGAAAAATAAAAGGATTGGCCTAAAATATGACCTCAAGTAATACTGTACTCGACCACTACAACACAGCCGTCGCTACTATGATGCTCCGCTAGCGTCTGAATCATAATAACAACAACACTGCTGTGTTGATGTACAATTGGGCTGTGGTCGATTCGGTGTCGTGTTCGAGAAATCGGAACACAAAATGTTTCGGGGGTTGGTTCGTTCCATGTGGCGCCTTCGATTAGCATTACATTTCACGCATGTTTCACTAGAAAGACAAGAAAAATCAGTTTCCCCTCCTCAGGGAACAGAAATTAACAGTGCGGTTCGTAAGGCCAACTGCCATCTCCTCCCCTCAGAAAGAAACAGTTCCAAATGAGGTATTGTGCGGATATAAGTATTTTTGAAAAGCATGTGTCGTTCTGAAAGAATGACAGCTCCAGAAATGATACAGCGCTAAGCGTGCATTCATTGGCCCTCAGGAAGCCGCTTCTGGGAACTCTCGTCAGTAATTTACCTGATTCAAGTTCGTCTTCATCAACAACATTGATGTGCTCAGCAGGTTCTGATTTGTAGGTTGATTCAGACTCGACAATGGGTTTTATTCCTTATTCTGGTTCTGTGGTGGGATTGTGTTGTTTGGATTATTGCTGGCGATGACATCCTATACTATCCGGACTAGTTAGTATGATTGATCGGTCAACACAGGGTATGTTTGTTTCTGGTTAAAACAGCTTGCTATGGTTGCCTGATGGCATCTCCCTCTCTGTGCCTCTCTTCTGTGTTTTAATCTGTATGCATACATTCGAGAGAGCATGCTTGTGATTAGTTCATCATCAGAATCAGAATCATCATAGGATGCCATGTTTCATCATAGGATGATGTATTTTATGTATTCATTGTGGGGTGTGTGTGTGTGTGTGTGTGTGTGTGTGTGTGTGTGTGTGTGTGTGTGTGACTGAGTGTGTGCATGTGTTTGTGTCCTCTTGGGTTTTGTATGTGTTTATGTGTGTTTGTGCTAGTATGTGTGTGTGTGTGTGTGTGTGTGTGTGTGTGTGTGTGTGTGTGTGTGTGTGTGTGTGTGTGTGTGTGTGTGTGCGTGTGTGTGTGTGTGTTTGCATCTGTATGTGTCTGTTTGTCCTTCTTTATGTGTGTGTATGTGTGAGTGAGTTTATGTGCATGTCTGTATGGTTGTGCGTGTCTATATGTGTGCGTGTGTGTGTGTAGGTGCAAGCAGGTGTGTGTGTGCGTCTGTGTGTGTGTGTCTATGCGTGTGTCTTTATGTGTGTGTGTGTGTGTGTGTGCGTGTGTGTGCGTGTCTGTATGCATGTGTCTGTGCGTGATTTAGTGTGCGTGTGTGTGTCTGGTGGAGAGCCAGGAAGGGTCTCCAAGAGGGCCAGTCTGAGGGGGCCAGGCCTGGCCAAGGGAAGCGCCAGGAGAGCCAGTGAGTGAAAACATGTCCTCCGCTTCTTTCCAGCACACAACACGATCCCAAGCCTCCTGCTGCCTGCACTCTTCCCTCAGGTCCGTACTGCAGTAAAAGCTACAGGGACTTGCAAACGGTCTCAACAGATTACAGATACAAGGGGGTAATCATCAGAGCGGGGGGTCTGGGGGCCCCGGGGCCACATGGGTTTTGGGGGAAAGGGAACTTTGAAAGATAAAACGATTACAAAAGAACGATTCCAGCGTAGTTGACATTTACTGGGTGGGTGTCGCGTTACATCGATGCATCTACATAAATTAACTGCTGTTCATTTGATGAATGCAACTTTTTCTTTTATTTCTCTGTTTAGAAATCCTATATTTCATTTTTAGTGTGTATGTGTGTGCTGGGCCTGGGTGGGTGGGTGGTGAGGGGCGGGGGGGGGGGGGGGGGGGGGGGGGGGTCTTGCGTTAAGAACTTTGTGAGTTATTGATGCCAAGATCTGCGAACACATTAATGAGTATACATAAATAAAAAATAAACAAAAACAGGGAGAGCATAAATATTAACAAAAGACTATTAATTAAATGTATTAAACTTCAACAAAGGAGACATTCTGGAGCACATACATTATGAGTTACCAAGCAGAGATAAAACTGTCACATTTTGCCCTTTGGCTAACACAATGCAGTTGCTTGAATGTGAGTGATTATGATTTTGGCGCAGGGGGCTTCTCGGGTACAGATCGTTGTCTTGCTGTACTGGTCTTTCACCACTTGGAAGACTGTTGGCCTACGAGCCGGGTGCGCTTTGCCAACTTGCATAGACTTAACGGCTCCATAGGTTTGGGGAATTTTGATCCGAACCATCCAAAGGTTTTACGGGGCCCCGATACGCTGGCTCGAGAGACGGTCTCGATATATTTGCTTTTATTTCTATTTTGATGTGGAGGGCTTTATGGATGTATCCTTGAATGTAAGTCATTTTTGTTCTATTTCTGAGTAGCCTACCACTGTAACAATTTTCTTGCCAATTTGTTTACTTATTGTCGGAACAGTTAAGAAATTACATCTTTCTCAAATTTTCAAATTGTCAAGTTGCATTCCTAATTCTTAAGTACTGAACGTTTTTTTTGTTTTTAAGGTTGCACAATTCTGACGGGCTACTGGGAAAGTATAAAAAGTATATTTAACTAGTGAGATTGGGCCCAGGTGGGCCACTTCTGAAAGGCCCCTGAACCCTTTATGATTGACCCTTCCTACCTTTGTGCATTGTATTCATGGTTGCCATGCAGCTCACCGTCGTTTCCCAAAACATGACATCCTGAACATGGCAGGGATCTGCTTCAGGGCCATCAGGCCTCGCTGGCTAAAAACCACGTCATGATATCCTGCTTCAGCACGTTAAATACCAAACTTCTCCTCACTCCCCCCCCCTGCTCGCCTAAAGGACTGAGGGCCAGACGGCGTCCCAATGATGTTACACGGAGACACAGTACAGCTCAGGTAGCAGAAGCATTGCTTTGATTTACTAACCAAAGACAAATATGGTCTGTGTTGAAATGTATATAGCCCATTGCTCATAACGTTTCCATAGGATCACGATTCCCCCTCTGTGCTCCGGAGTGGAGGAGCTTTACGATCAACACAATATCAGGTTACCTGCGATTTATCCCGGCTTGACGTTTCGTCAAGACCGCGTCCAGGAGCAGGTGGAGGCGGATCGCGCTGTGCGACGCCTCAGTCAACGCGCTGTCTGTTCAACGCTCAGTGAAACCCTCACCGGGCGAAACGGTTCCACTGCTCCCTCCATCACTCATGAAGAAGAAATCCTCGGTGTGAGAGACATTTTTCAGGTCCTGCAGACGCGTTCTTCTAAAATACGTCTTTCTGGCGACGGGCCAGTGGTGCCGCGGGGTGCTGTGCAGCCAGTGGATTTACTGCCTTGGGAAAACTCGTTATACGGCAGAACATCCATTAGCCGTCGTAAATAACAATTACTGTAGTAAACTGCGTTTATTTATTTATTTTCGGTATCCCTTATTGACTTAGTGTGGAACAAATAAATAGAACAATGTGAGTGTGTTGAATAGATTCAATCTGTGAGTCACCGTCGATGCAAGGCGGTTAAGAAGGCCAAAGAGACCATGTGCATTCAGCTCAGATGTATTGTGTAGGGTGCTACATTTAAAACCAGTGTGACTCAGAATAAACTTGGCTTGGACTGATTTCATTCGTAATTTGATTGGATGGCGGCATTTTGTTATTTACCTTCCAAAAGTATCATGAGGCCTGAAATCCACAGCTCCTGTGGTGAATGCCAGAGGTCGGGATTACTCGTAATTGTGTTTTGGACTGAGGAATCTTTTTCAGCTGATTACTTATAGTAAACATAACCTCTAAGGACAGTAAACACATATTAAATTAAAGGATTTTACAAACACGCTTAACACACATAGTCACACACACACACACACACACACACACACACACACACACACACACACACACACACACACACACACACACACACACACACACACACACACACACACACACACACAATAACATATACATACACACACACACACACACACACACACACACACACACACACACACACACACACACACACACACACACACACACACACACACACACACACTCACACACACACGCTTCAAAGTCTGGGCAGAGTGTCATCATAATAAATAGGCTGACATTACTGGAGAAATCTGTGATTAACTGTCATCCTTTCCAGTGAACAATCGATTGAACGGTCGAATGGAAAGATTTAACACTGAGGTCTCTTCAATTCTAATTTAATTTCCAGTGTAATTAAAAATATATCAAGACGATTTTACATGGTGCAATCAAATCACCAGAAGGTTCAAATCACTGGCACTACCTTGTTTCCAGTCTGAACAGACACAACCCTAGAAGAGTCTGAGTCACTTCCTATTACTTGGACACATCGCCCATGGGTGTCCCATGCAGAGTCGAGGTGTCTCCCTCCTCGACTCTGCATAGCCACCCTTCTCCTTCTGGTCACCATTGTACATTGTATTGTATTGTGTTGTATTGTATTATAGTACTTAACTGTGTAGCAACATTGTATTGTATTGTGTTGTATTGTATTATAGTACTTTACTGTGTAGCAACTGCAGTAGCTGCTATCATTGCTGTAACACGGGGAATTGGTTAGCCTAGCGATTGTTGTACTTGCACTTGGTTCTATGAACATACTTACTGTACCGACAGCGATATATTGTTGCACTTCTTGTGACAAATGTACTTATTGTAAGTCACTTTGGATAAAAGCGTCTGCTAAATGCCCTAAATGTAAATGTAAATTACTACAATAAAGTAGCATGCTGCAGAGAAGCAAATCCATAACTTCACACTAGAACAGAACACAAGTTAAAAACTGCACAGAATATAGGTTAGTCAAATAAATGTAGTCAAATAAAGTCAAATAGTTACTAGTAGATAGAGGAGATGTAAATGTACAAGATAAAACTAGTTCAGAATGCTAGTTACAGTA
>NC_079418.1:29609739-29642239 GCF_026213295.1 Gadus chalcogrammus | reverse complement strand
ACGTGTGCTATAGTTCGGTTAATACAGAGGAAGTACCTCAGCGCATTACAGGGCTCTGGGGCCAGTACACCCCTAGAAACCTACGTGAGGGCAAAAGATTGCGTTGGCTCCGTCTGGGCAAAACCAGGGACTATTGTGACTATTCCCGGTCAAGCCCTGGCCAGACCGCGACATGATGTCAGCGCTCAAATACAAAGAAGGGAATGAACATTTGCTAGAGGAGTAGTAATAGGAATGGTTTCCAATGTTTCAGAGACGTGCAGCTGGTAACCTGAGGTGCAGCTCATGTTGTTCAATGTTTTTGTTCTCGTTTCTCCTTTTTGTTGTCCTCGAGAGATGAGGGAACTCCAAATGCCCCCGGGGTTTCTATCCCTCTATCCCTATTGTCTTTTTTATTGTGCAATTGTTTTAAAATAGTGGAAGGCACTATACGTGGCCACATTTTGATAGCATTATGAATGTCAGCTTTGTGTGTGTGTTTGTGTCCCTCTGTGTGTGTGTGTGTGTGTGTGTTCGTGTGAGAGACTTTCCACATTTTGTCACTGCGCTCCTCTATCCGCTAATGAAACACAGCAAAACTGAGCTAACTGTAAGCAGAAGTGGCCGATGGTTTGGAAGAGAGCGCGACAGGGGAGAGAGAGAGAGAGAGAGAGAGAGAGAGAGAGAGAGAGAGAGAGAGAGAGAGAGAGGGAGGAGAGATATAGAGAGAGAGTGAGAGAGACAGCGGAGAGAGAGAGTGAGAGAGAGAGAGAGAGAGAGAGAGAGAGAGAGGGAGGAGAGATATAGAGAGAGAGTGAGAGAGACAGCGGAGAGAGAGGTGAGAGAGAGAGAGAGAGAATGAGGGAGAGAGAGAGAGAGAGAGACACAGAGAGAGAGAGAGAGAGAGAGAGAGAGAGAGAGAGAGAGAGAGAGAGAGAGAGAGGGAGAGAAGAGAGGGAGAGAGAGAGAAGAGAGAGAGGGAGGGAGACAGACAGAGAGAGCAACATGAGTCAGCACGCCCACCCCTTTCCTTAGACGTATGTGTTGGGAGACTCTGGGGCGAGACACTCGTAGACAAGGGGGGGGGGGGTGGGGGGTTGACCAGAGCAACTGGACTTCCAGGGATTGGCCTGAGAAAGTCTCTGTAGACAGTTTGTTGGATCCATCCCAAGAGTGGGCAAGTCTAAGTATGTGTGTGTGTGTGTGTGTGTGTGTGTGTGTGTGTGTGTGTGTGTGTGTGTGTGTGTGTGTGTGTGTGTGTGTGTGTGTGTGTGTGCGCGTACATATGTGTGAGGTGCTGTCTGTGAGTATAAGCACCATATGGGTGTGTTTCCTTAGCTGTATGCTGTGTTTTGTGTCAAGTGCCAAGAATAATCCCGGTAACACACAGCGAGTCATTCTTCCTACTTGTCACTTCGGGTGGGGATGAAATGTTTAATTCCTCTGCAGCTCCCTGCCCTCCATGCTGGGTCTGATCCCGGCAGGGGACAGAGGGGACCGGGGGGGACAGAGGGGACCTGGAGGGGTAGATCCAGAGGAAGTCGTGGGCAATGTGAAAGTAGAGTCACCAGAGCAGAAGTACATGGGAAGTAAATCGAACCCATAGGTCAGAGGAAACGCCTTTCTCTACATAGGATTAGGAAAAGAACAACACATCCTACTTAAAATGTGTTCCAAATGTTTGAAACACGTACAAGCAGGCTTGCATGGTCCCTTCTCCCTCCGTCTCTCCGTCTGTGCGGAGAGTGGCTGTTTCCATGAGCGCAGTGATAGCTCGCTAACGGCGGCGTCTTGTGAGCGCTCAGTGTCTTGGCTCACAGCCAGCTGCTATGTTTCGGGCTTCAGGGATTAAGCTGCGGTGCTGATGGATCTGCTGATCAGCGGTTCTGCTGTATAGATGTATACAGTGTATATGCATGCACAGAATCATCAGCTTAGGAGGTGCATGGTATGTGCAGGATGAAGTTTGTATTTTTCCAGCCCTCTGTACCAAATGTTGAAGATGAGGAAAAACAGATTGATGTAAAGTTCGGTTGAGCTTTTACGATACAAAATGTAATCAATTGGTTGATGTATTTTTTTTAATTGCTGACAATCCTCTCACATGTTTGTGTTTTATTTGTGTAATATTTGTGTTTTGGCGGGGTGTGTTCGGGCGTTAATCAAATGTTCCCCATTAGCTGATGTCTTGATGAGTTGCATATCTTGTCGTGGTCCAGACAGACTTTAACTCACAAACACACACACTCATTACAGAAAACACAGACAAAACAAGAAAGACCGCGAGAAGGAAGGCAAGACAAAACATAAAACAGGAACAAAACAAGACCAAAGCTTAATCAAAGGAAACAGAAACAAACCGTGACAGAGGAACAGTGTGAGTAAGGGGTTCACGACATTGGTTGAGAACATCAGTTCCATGTTAAGGGCGGGGTTACGTGGTGTATTATTCCTGTGTTTGAAGTGTTCATTTGAGTCTTTATTCTTTAGCACTTTGAAGGAAAACCGCTGCCACCAACGCTCGCACAGAGCAAGGGCCATTTTAGCTTCCTCTTGGCGTCGAAATGAATTTGAACATGACTAATTGTTTCCATTAAGAGGAGATCCTGCAAAGACACATCTCTGGGCTCGTTTACAGCCCTACCTGTGGCCTACCGTGTTCAGAACTAAAACCATTTCCCTGCATGCTCTTCCACTGTGGGGTGCGGCCAGTCACATCCTGCGCTATACAGCAGAGTCTAACACCATCTCGATACACAAAGCCTCTCTTCATTACAGGCAGCATCCACGGCAGTGGAGACGTACAGTAGGACCCCAAACCAACGTAGGACCCGGAGAACGATCACTACAAGGGACGCCAGATCTTCTTCGAAACCTGTGTGTTGAGAGAGTACGAAACCCGACACATAGGTGTAGGTGAAGGTGTCGCCCTTCTATATCATGTCAGATCCGTTCCCACCCAAGCTCCGGAACTGTCCGTCAAGCGTTACAGAGACGGGAGTGGGGGGGGATTAAGACTCAAATTCCTGACTGTGTAAGCACTCGTTCAAACTGTCAAGACCAGGAGCATCTGGAAAAATATGTGCCGGGTGATTGGCAGGGCCCGGGAACCACGCAGGAGCGTTGAACACGGTGTGTGGATAAGGGCCTACGATCCCAGTCAAGCTGCAGGGGGTGAATATGACAAATTGGTGGAGGAGTAGTTATTCTTGCTCTGGCTCATTCTGGCATCATAGACTGCAGTCGTTTCAATAATCAAAAAAAGTTGAAGCAGCAGGAAAAAAACATGGCTTAAAAGAACATGAGATGCTGTTTTGGACAAACACATTTGCCAAAGCATTGCTAGGTTCTGAATGAACAACTGTTGACAGCATACGGAGAACAGCTGCCATATGATCCGTTCCTTCCTTCCACGGTTTTTCCATCTGTAGGCGAGTCTGTGAGAACGTATGGCGTAGTAGCGTATACCGCACAGACAGCCAACAGAGACAGCCGGTCATGGTGCCTGCGAAGAGAACTAAGGGAGGAAGAGGAGGGAAAAGAAAGACATTGAAATGAACAGAGGCAGAGCTGGGATGGGAAACATAAAGATGGCTGAAACAGAAAAGGAATGGAGAAGACACGAAAAGCAATAAAAACCAAAGGATGCGGATGGGAGTTGTCTCTAGAGAAGAATAATGTAAACGTCAAAATTAGGCTTAACCTGTAACATTGTGTGTATCCTCATGTCAGAAAGACCAATGGCATCAATAAGCACAGGTATTTTTTTTAATATATCCAGTCTGTAGTGGTTCCAACAGGGGCCGATACAGCACAGATATGGATAACCGACAAACCGTGTGTTTGGTTAACCTGGGCGGACAATGGGAATGGCAAAATGGAAAACCTCTTCCTCTTCTTGTAAATCATTGTCTAGATCCTTGTCAAAACATCTTTTATCAGCAGGAAGTAGGACACTGGAAAGGTTAATATCATCATTCTTCATAATGGATTTTATCCAGTGGCTGTGTCAAAATAAACGTCAGCTGGCCTCAACAAAACTATTATTTGCTTTCGGAGCAAAATATATTTATAACGCTAAAGATAAAATGTTAGCATGCAACTTTCGCAGTTTACACATTTAGAGAACAACCTCAGTTTCCCTGCAGAAGACATTCTTCTCTGCAGTGAAACATGCATGTAAATATGAGCGTTGGTGTCGTATCAATCATATTTCTAAAAGACTTGTTTCCATGAGGATCTTAAGGCCAATGGCATCGTAACAGCTGGAATGAGGGGAAGAAGCAAAACTGTTCATATCAAGGTTTAAAGTTTTGTGCAAGGTTATAAATCATATTACAGCAAGCATTGAAGACATTTAAAATCAGCAATGTTATGTGTGCTTGCATGTCCCTTTCAGTCTTCACACCTGTGCATTTCACTTGCTCGTGCACGTCGCACACATGCCTGACGGTTGTTGAAAGCGTGTCAGCTGAATCTCGCCACGGTCTTCCCCTCAGGGACCAACGTCACGAGTCACGACCGGGATGTAAAGCAGAGACGGCGGGAAGGGGCGGTCCAGGGGCACGTTAAGGCCTGTCCACGAGCTCAGGCCCCATGCCTGCGTCGGCGCGTGGGTCTTTAGATGCTGTGAGTCTGTCTAACGTCCAGGGGTTTGTTTAATGAACTAGTCTTTGTACTTTATCAGTGGAATGGAAAGTCGTGCTCCCAGCACAGTAGTGAGAGGGATACTTTCAGAGAGCTGTATATTGAGAAGTCATTGAGAAGATTAGGTTATAAAAAAGAAAAGCCAGTGTGATAAAAAGATCAATAGTGTTCTTGGTCTCCAGATGTTTTGTGAAGGCATGGGGAGACGGTGCACTTTGTAAATACTGCTTCAAATAAGATTTCAACACAGATGGTTGACACTGATAAATGTACATTAAGAGGCACGTGATGACACAAGTTGACGTTGTCTTCCCTTTGAGCTATCAGGGAACGGATGGCACGTTTCCCTAGGAGAAAAAAAAGTTCCCAAAGATAATACTGAAGAAGGAATGAAGAACAGAAGGCCAAACGACAAGACTGAACTCATCTTATGAATCAAATGACCGTGTGCAATTAATCTGTAAGATCAGAGCCGAGATATCAGTGTTGGTGTAGTGTCCCGAGGCTGAGACCTTTTATTTGCCAAATCGCAGGCGTGAAATAAATGCCAGGGGCTCTTGTTGTTTGCACCGCAGTGTACCTTGGCTTAAAACGGCATGCATCAACTCTTGCATGAAAGATGGAGTTGGTGATAACCCTATCCGTTACTCTGATAACTCTTCTGGAATCAATCTTTGTTCTTTGTCTGTTGTTGGCGTTAGAAAAGTGCAAGTGCTGAGGTCTGTCAAGGTCATGGTCAGGTGTGATATATTTGTATGTTACTTCACCAATACAATATCATACATTTTAATTTAGCTTCTTCACCTCATACCCATCTGCTGATGTGATTAAACATTCCAGAACGGAAATAGTTATGTTTCTCTGTCCTTCTCTGCAGACCAATTAGAGACATTTGCTTTTAAAGTTTGCAGCAGCACAATCAAAGAAGGCCTAATCACAGGCACTCTAGACAGGCGACCTTAATTAAACCTGTTTCTAAAATTAAATGTTTCTTTGTTGGAAGACATAGAAAATGAAAGGATGGTTTGGATGTAAACAGTGTTTTTTCTCAATGTGCGTGCGTGTTTGCATGTACTCACATTAAGGAGAGACTAAAGGGACTGTAATAGCAAGATTTATGACTCAACATAAACTGTTTGGGGAAATCCTCCACGGTTGTTTTTTAGTGCCTGTTTTAAAACCTGTAGTTCTTCTCTACCGTTATCCTCTTCAGACACTTCCTGTGGACCAATGGAAATGGAAGAATATCATATTCTATCCCTCAGGGGCAAATAAGCCTTTGTCTGCCTAAACCACAGGCTTCTTATTACATATGGGTTTGATACAGCTTTATTTTCGTAGAATGATGTCAAGAAGGTTAATCTTAAAGTATTTTGATTATGTTTATTATGACTAACGAGCCTAACTGAACTCAATACAAACACAGAGTGATTGCAACAAATTAAAATCGGACTCAGACTAAATCTTGGCTATAAATGCACTATATTGTCATTTTATATGTATACACAGTAACTATACTGTAAGGACGAGCTCCGAAGGAATAGTAGCCAACCACACTGGCTTTTTGAAATGAATGCTGCCTGTATTATGGAAAATCTAAGTTTTTTTCCCCCACTATTTTCATTTTTGCTTTCTCATGGTGTATTGCCTAGTTCCACATATGTTTTCCCATATGGCCTGGAGTAGGCTAATCAAAAGTGGGGTAGGCTCAGGAACTGCTCGTCAATACATACTGGTCCTAACTGCAGACCACAAACAAAAGGAGTATGCACACATCAGCACAGCAGAGGCCCCTTGCCTTCTGATAAACATCCATGGATAATTGCTTTGCATGGAGTGGGTGAACTGTGTTAAAAGTCTCCCTGAAACAGTATTCTGGGCTCACTCTGTTGGAGGGGAGACTGCTTTATGCATACATTATATTGGTTATTATTATCCACAACCATTGTGTGCTTTTTTGCATTTAGAAGTCCAATCTGTCAGTGTTACGGCCTCCAAACTGAATAAAATACCCAGTAGCTCGAATTGGAGACCCCAACATAAAGGAAGGACACCAGGAAGTAAGATGTTTTAACGGGTTTTATTAACCAAATGAAACAATAGCTGAAATGCAGTTTAAATACTTTACCAAATAAAGAAGTCCGCAAACCAAAAGGGACCTGGAGATGCCGGACAAACTCAGCCCCCTATAGGGACGTCGAGGCTGGCCCCCCTCCCTGCCTGACAAAACCAAATTATAAACTAAGTACTAAACGGAAAAGTAGGACTGCCGGCCATCCCAAGGCCTAGATCAAAGATTACTGAAAGAAAAGGGTATTTAACAACTCATACTGTGGGACTACGGTGTTGCCGGGTCTGTCTTCCTCAAGCAATTGACTTTGCTGGCTTTATACAGCAGGCTGGTAATTGGGCGGTAGCGATCTCAGATTTGCTGCAGGTGTGTCAGCCTGAGTGTGCCAGCCTGATGAGAAAGCAAAGACATGGGGGTTTAGGCACAGCACAGTGATTGAATGTCTGAGTGAGTGAGGCCACGTTTATACGTAGCAGGGTATTAATAGAAACGAATATTTCCCCCCCTCCGTTTTCAAAAATAACATTGTGCACACAACATCGTTTTCAAAAAAGTTGTCGTTTACATCAAAACGGATAAATACGCCGTTGGGACATTATAACTATGCCAAACCTATGGGCGGCAGTGTAGGGAGAAGGATAAAGCCATGCAAGCCAATCAGAATCCTCAGAATCAACAACAACGAATAACACGAGCGTCTTCCTGTAACAAACAAATGTAAACATAAGGCGCTCATATGACGTTAAGCATTTCCTGGCGCATAATGTGACGTTTCAGAACCTAAAACCCCGTTTCTACCCGTTGACACGACAACACGTAACCGGCGTTTTCAGAAATCTCCACTTTGCCCGGAGTTTTTTAGAAATGATCGTTTTCTGTGACAAGAACGGCGTTTTCGTGTAAATGAGAGGCCAAACCGTGTGAAAATATCTGCGTTTTCCCTTCGTGTAAACGGGGCCTGAGTCATGGCCACACGCAACACATAGCTTTAATATCTCATAAAGTATTTCCACGACACATAATAATAAGAAGAGAAAATAACTAAAGGAGAGTTAGTATCAATTTGACGTTTGCAATGTGCAACACAATTGTACAGCAAATATTAAGTTTTTATCATGGTACTTATTTTGATTTGCTTATGTTCGCCCTGTAGTAATTCCACGTGTTGCTCATTTAAAGTCTTACCCAACCTTCGGATGAGTTCTCCAATTGGACGGCTCTACCCTGAGGAAAAGGCTGTAGATTGAACTCTCTGTTTAAGGAATGCAATACATGACACTACCAAACTACTGCTCAGTATCCACAATAACTCTGTGTGAAGGGTATGTGGCTTTGAATCAAATCAAAATTGTGTTGTTACATGCTAGATGTTAATATGTCAGAGTCAATTTATCATCTTTTATTGAGACTTTGGCCAAGCAAGATAAGATTGAGGTAATATTGTCCATGATTTTTTTAGTTAATATAATTTGTGTTTGAAATTGAAAATAATTATACTTGAAGCAAATTCTTGTTTTGAAAAAAGTGTTAAAACAAAAATATAAAAAAATACAAATGAGAATGGAAATTTTAACGAGTAATATTTAACCGTATCAACTTTCCAGAAGAGCTTATTGAATCAAGAAAACCAAATGCTTGGCGATGAAATGCCCTTACTAGTTGCTACCCTCTGGTCATGTTCTGCATGTGGAACCTTTATGTTCTCCAGCATTGTTCTGATGTCTCTGTTTACCAGCCCACCTTGTAATGAAGGTACGATTCTGGTGTCTCCTATGGAAGGTGGTCCCCGGATCAATATGAAGATCATGATTGAGGAAATCCAAGTCAGAGGAAATAGCATCGATGTGGGTACATTAAGAAAGAGTTCCCTTTATCAGTCATTGGTTGTACGGAATGGTCCCTGCCCTCACAGGCATGGCTGCTCGGACGGGCATGGCGTTTCCCCGAAAAGAATCATAACACCAAAAGATGGGCTGCTTAAACCTTATCTTCTCAAAAATATAGTCAATTGCTCATCAATGAGTAAATGTGATCCCAGTACACAGCGTACGTAACCAGTGTCATCCGTGTGAACATTGAGTTATACATTTACAATCAAGTCTCTTATGTTGCAGGTCATTTGGGGGCATATAGGACAACGACCCTATACTTTGGGCAACAACATGCTGATAGTGGATTGGAGGACCCAGGAGGACCTCCAGAAGAACTAATGGAGTCCAGGAGGCCATATACCATGGCGTCCCAGTGCAGGGCATACCCATGATATTTGACCTGTTTGACAACCTGCTGCATCTGCAGGAGAGGGGAGCGATTTAAACGATTAAAAAACTGGCTGATGTTAACCCTCACAGCTTTGAGCAGGGACTATATCGAGTTCTCCACCGAAACAGTTACAGACACAACTGTAGCTAAAATGATTTGGGCCATTATCTCTGACATTGTTGAATATGCGACATATCTGACTGATTTGTCTATAAAAATCGTATAAATACAATTAAATGTCATTGTAATGGAATTTTGTGTTCGCCGATTGCACACCAGACATTTAGTGAGTAATTGTGTGTGTGTGTGTGTGTGTGTGTTGTGCTTCAATTAATTAACTATTCCTTTGACTGCTTCAAACCCATAAATATATTCCATTGTTGCCATATAGGTTTCTTAAAAGGTGCTGTCCATAATATAAAAGATATATTGTTAGAAACGCCATAGGATAGCCCATAGCCATCGGTGAGCTATTAGTGAATGAAATGCTCTGGGAGAACATCTGTTTCTAGTTAACTACGCCTGCCTCCGTCGACAATTTAGATTATGACCAGTCCCTGCTCATATCTGACCAATTAGGACATCTCTTCCCTTATTGGTTCCGGTAATCAATCTTGACTGTCAATCACATGCACTCACACAGTGTTACCATTTATCACACACAGGGGCATGAATTTCTCAAAGGCAGCGAAACGTAGGGAGGAAGGGGGATTATCATGGGGTTGTTCATTTCATAATATTTCTCTCTCCTGTGCTTCCTCTATGCAACTCTCAAATCGTACCTACAGACACTTTAAGCAAATACTTTTTCAAGAACTCATATTAAGAATAGGTTGAATAAAATACTGTCCTATAAAAAATAAAATTGTCTGTAGTGAAATTAAAGGAAAAAGTTTAAATGCAAAACAATATGCAACTCAAACACATTGCATTATGCAAGACAGTTAAAATACAGTTTTCACCCTTCTAATAATTTTGTAATTTAATAAATAACAAGTACACATTATTGGTAACGCAGTATTCATGTCAAACATTATGAAGTGTTACATACATTTTACTTTTTTTTACCTGTTCACCGATTGGGCAGCGCCTGTGAGAAATATCTTGGAGTTTGACCTCTAATGCGTGAGGAATGTGAAACGACACAATCCCCCCCTGTGCCCAGTGTTTGCAGGAGCATCGTGTGATGGGTAAGTTGCTCTGCATCTAGTCATGTATGGTTGTTACATTGTGCCTGTTAGTATGTCTGTTTTTTGTGTGTCACAATTGTTGTGCCACAATTGTGTGTCACAATTGTGTCGCAATTGTTCCAAGCAGGCTTATCATGCTTGAATCATAGGGTATTGAATTAATCAACCAAAAGAGCTCTTGTAGATTAACCATGTCTCTCTGGCTCTCTTCTTAGGTACTATGGAGTCCAATTCTGCACGTGGAATATCCATGTTCTTCAGTGTTTTTCTAATGGCTTTTCTTATCACCCCACCTTGTAATGGAGGTAAGATTCTGGTGTTTTCTTTGGATGGTAGTCACTGGATCAATATGAAGCTCATGATTGAGGAACTCCACGCCAGAGGACATAGCATCTCTGTGATCCGACCGTCAACGAGCTGGTACATTGAAGAGGTGTCCCCTTTTTATGACTCCATCAATATCCCTCAATCCAAGCAATTTGAAGATCTCATTCAAGGATTTTTAGAGAGGTATATAAGGGTAGGTTATTGTCAAATCTATGCTATATTTCACACATGTATCCTTTATGAAGACTTAATAACGATGTATTTAATAATATACATAACATAAGTACTGACTTGATGTTTTGGTCCATTAAGTACATGTTAAAAAACTGACTGATACTTTCTAATTGTCCTTCAGGTACAGAGAGAAGGATCGTCGTCACATACGTTCCTTAAACTCACTGGGCAGTTCCTCTCAATGATCTCTGAGATTCATTCAATGTACTGTGATATGCTTGCTCAAATCTTTGAAGATCCAAGGCTTCTCCAGAGCCTATCAGTGGCCCGGTATGACCTGGTTCTGACTGACCCTGCTATCGCCTTCGGTGTCGTCCTCGCCAAGTATCTCAAGCTTCCTACGGTGCTCAACGTCCGCTGGATCACCAGTGGAGACGGCCATTCCATCATCGCCCCGTCGCCGCTGTCCTACATCCCTGTCCCGGGCTCGGGGCTAACAGACAACATGAGCTTCACGGAACGCATCAAGAACCTGTTTTTCCAAGGCCTCATTGTTTTCCAGGAGGTGTTCATGATTGGGCCTCATTATGAAGCCATTTGTGACAAGTACATTGAGGGAGGGTGTGACACCAGCTCACTCCTCCAGGAAGCGGATATTTGGCTGTTCCGGTCTGACTTTGTGTTTGACTTTCCTCGACCCACCATGCCGAATGTGGTTTATATAGGGGGCTTCCAGTGCAAGCCTGCCCAGCCCCTCCCAGCTGACCTTGAAGCGTTTGTTGAGAGTGCCGGGGAGCATGGAGTGATAATCATGACCTTGGGTACTTTTGTGGGTGTGTTACCAGATGACATCGCAGAGGATATTGCCAGGGTCTTTGCAAAGATGCCTCAAAAGGTAATGGAGATCAGACATTTATTGTATTGTATGGCCCCTGCCTTCACAGGCATGGCTGCTCGGACGGGCATGAGTTTCTCCAAACCGACCATACCACCAAAATGCTACAATGTTTTGCCCTGATACTAATACGTGTTTTACTTCAATCAATAGTGGTCTGCTTAAAGGTCCCTACAGAAAAACCAGATTATGCGATCTCACAATTCAACGCATAATCATCCAAAGGCTGCATACTCATGCGGGGGCCGCATTTTTTCAAATGTGCCGCACTTTCACCGCATAAATTGCCGATTTCTGCGCAAAATATGCGGGGCTTGCATGATTTCATAATCCCCGCATTTTCGTTGCAAAAACATCACCTATATCTTAGCATAAAGTTTAAATATTTTGCGCTTACTTCACACGAGAGCAACCATTTCCCCCTGTTGCCATGGGAATGTTATGAAGTGACGTAATTACGCAACGTGAACGTCATCAAAAAGCTGCCTTTTTCGCAAGTTCCAACAATTTTTGCAAGTTCCCCAATTTCATTGCATAAAATTGCATAAATATGCCGCATATTTCATCGTATTATTTAAGAAAACATGCTGCATAATGAAGGATTTTTGGCCGCAACAATCGCAAAAAAACGCTGCATTTTCTTGAGGGACTGGCTTAACCTTAGCTACTTAAAAATGCAGTCAATGCTTTTCAATGAGTAAAAGTGATCCCAGTACACAGTGTGTGTAATGTCGCGTTTTTGAAGAAAGTAGTCCAATCCTTGGTCGCTTTTAACTCACTTTATTTGTTAAGGTATTTCGGTATGGTAACTATGAAGCTAAAGGGAGGGAATTTTATCTTGCACGCGTGTGAGAGAAAATACCGTAGAGCTACGTCGAGCCCCGGGCTTAGGCCCGGGTCCCTCTGCGGGTCTGCCTAGGTCTCTGAACTCCAATCTCACTGCCGCGCTGGTTAGGGTCAAGTGAGCTTGGCCTATGTGAAGTAGGCGTGGCCGGTGGGACATAATGGCTCCGCCCTCCTCACTTGGCTAAAGGTGCTGCCATCTGTGTCTGGAGTAGTTATTGCAGCTTATTAGTTCAATCCTGCTTCCTAGTGTCTATGTGAGGGTAAAGCAGCTTGTGTGTTCGATACTGCTTCCTAGTGGCTATGTTGGGGCAGCTTATGTGCTTAAAATACGTAACAGTAACCAGAGTCATCTGAATGAGAGTTGAGTTATACATTTACAATCAAGTCCCTTATTTTGCAGGTCATTTGGAGGCACACTGGAAAAATACCATCTTCTTTGGGCAACAACACACTGATCGTTGATTGGATGCCCCAGAAGGACCTCCTGGGACACCCTCAGACCAAGGTGTTTGTGGCTCACGGAGGAACCAATGGAGTCCAGGAGGCCATATACCATGGGGTCCCAGTGCTGGGCATACCCCTGTTCTTTGACCAGTTCGACAACCTGCTTCGTCTACAGGAGAGGGGAGCGGGAAAGATTATAAGGCTGGCTGATGTTAACTTTCACAGCTTTGAGCAGGGACTCAAGGAAGTGCTCCACCAAGACAGTTACAGTCACAACATGCAGAGACTGTCCGGTCTGCACAGAGACCAGCCGATTCCTCCCATGGACCACGCCATCTTCTGGGTGGAGTACGTGATGCGCCACAAAGGTGCAGCCCACCTGCGTACACAGGCTTATAAGATGCCCTGGTACTCCTACTACTCTATAGATGTACTGGTGGCTCTGTCGGCTGCAGGAAGCTTCTTTCTTCTCGCTACTTTTATCATGTTTAGGTTGTTATGCTGCAGAGGGAGAACATCAAAGGTCAAAAAAAATTGACAATTACAGACACAACTGTAACAAAAATGTTAATGAATGATCATAAAAAATAAATCAAATCTAAAATGTTCTAATATCTCCATTGGAGATGAAACGTATCTGACTGCTTTGGCTCTTAAAAACATATGAATGTAAATTTCATTACATTATAATTGATTTTGATGCACCTTTCTTGCATCAAATTTTTACAATTATTTATCTAAAAAATATTTTACATTTATATACTGCAGTCTGCAGCCATGACTTGTTGAAATATATATATTTTCAAGGATATCATATTGATGAAGCAAAAAGGTTCTGGTAAAATCAAATGAAATGTTTAGGCTACATGTACACATTTCCATCGTATATTAATTGTTTAAACTAAAACAACAATGTCAATTTCTGATCTCCGACTGTCAATCATGAGTGTCAATCCCAATTACGAACACAGTGTTACAAGAGAATCAATCCCAGGTGCATGAATGACACATTTCTCAATGGCAGCGAAACGTAGGGAGGGAGGGAAGAGAGAGGGAGGGGGATTATTTATATTTTGCTCTCGCTCTCTGCAACTCTCAAATCGTACCTACAGACCCTTCAAGGATCAAGGATAGGTTGAATATAATACTGGTCCTATGAAGAAAAAAAATTGTCTGAATTGAAATGAAGGAAACAAGTGTATAAGCATGAGTTTACAACATGCCATTTGCATTATGCAAGACAGTAAAAATACAGTTTCCACCGTGGAAGAATTTTAGTAATTCAATAAACAACAAGTTCACATTATTGATTACACATTATTCATGTTAAACTTCATGAAGTGTTGCACAACTTAATGTTTTTTTTACCCTTTCACTGATTGGTCGGTGCCGGTGAGAAACATCTTGGAGTTTGACCTCTAATGTGTGAGGATTGTGGAACAACAAAATCCCCCCCTGTGCCCAGTGTTTGCAGGAGTATCGTGTGATGGGTATGTTGCTCTGCATCAAGTAATGTATGGTTGTTACATTGTGCCTGTTAGTAGGTCTCTTTTTTTTTTACAGTTTTTTTACTCTGGCTCTCTTCCTAGGTACCATGGAGTCCAATTCTGCGTGTGGAATATCCATATTCTTCAGTGTTTTTCTAATGCCTCTTCTTATCACCCCACCTTGTAATGGAGGTAAGATTCTGGTGTTTTCTTTGGATGGTAGTCACTGGATCAATATGAAGCTCATGATTGAGGAACTCCACGCCAGAGGACATAGCATCTCTGTGATCCGACCGTCAAAAAGCTGGTACATTGAAGAGGTGTCCCATTTGTATGACTCCATCAATATCCCTCAATCCAAGCAATTTGAAGGTCTCATTCATGGATATTTAGAGAGGATTATAAAGGTAGGTTACTGTCAAATTCATACTATATTTTATACACCTAGCCTTTATGAAGAGTTAATAATGTATACATTTAATATTATACATTACATAAGTACTGACTTGATGTTTTGGTCCATTAAGTACATATTTAAATTCTGATATACTTTCTAATTGTCCCTCAGGTACAGAGAGAAGGATCGTCGTCACTCACGCACCTCAAACTCATTGTGCAGTTCCAATCAATGACCTCTGAGGTTCATTCCATATACTGTGATATGCTTGCTCAAATCTTTGAAGATCCAAGGCTTCTCCAGAGCCTATCAGAGGCCCAGTATGACATGGTTCTGACTGACCCTTCTATTGCCATCGGTGTCGTCCTCGCCAAGTATCTCAAGCTTCCTACGGTGCTCAACGTCCGCTGGATCACCAGTGGAGACGGCCATTTCATGATCGCCCCGTCGCCGTTGTCCTACATCCCTGTCCTGGGCTCGGGGCTAACAGACAACATGAGTTTCACGGAACGCATCAAGAACGTGTTTTTCCACGGCCTCATTGTTTTCCAGGAGGTGTTCATGATTGGGCCTCATTATGAAGCCATTTGTGACAAGTACATTGAGGGAGGGTGTGACACCGTCTCACTCTTCCAGGAAGCGGATATTTGGCTGTTCCGGTCTGACTTTGTGTTTGACTTTCCTCGACCCACCATGCCGAATGTGGTTTATATAGGGGGCTTCCAGTGCAAGCCTGCCCAGCCACTCCCAGCTGACCTTGAAGCGTTTGTTGAGAGTGCCGGGGAGCATGGAGTGATCATCATGACCCTGGGTACTTTTGTGAGTGCGTTACCAGATGACATCGCAGAGGATATTGCCAGGGTCTTCGCAAAGATGCCTCAAAAGGTAATGGAGATCAGACATTGATTGTATTGTATGGCCCCTGCCTTCACAGGCATGGCTGCTCGGACGGGCATGAGTTTCTCCAAACAGATCATACAACCAAAATGCTACAATGTTTTGCCCTGATACTAACACGTGTTTGACTTCAAACAAAAGTGGTCTGCTTAACCTTTAGCTACTTAAAAATTCAGTCAATGCTTTTCAATGAGTAAAAGTGATCCCAGTACACAGTGTGTGTAACCAGTGTCATCAGAATGAGAGTTCAGTCATACATTTACAATCAAGTCTCTTATTTTGCAGGTCATTTGGAGGCACACTGGAAAAATACCATCTTCTTTGGGCAACAACACACTGATCCTTGATTGGATGCCCCAGAAGGACCTCCTGGGACACCCTCAGACCAAGGTGTTTGTGGCTCACGGAGGAACCAATGGAGTCCAGGAGGCCATATACCATGGGGTCCCAGTGCTGGGCATACCCCTGTTCTTTGACCAGTTCGACAACCTGCTTCGTCTACAGGAGAGGGGAGCGGGAAAGATTATAAGGCTGGCAGATGTTAACTTTCACAGCTTTGAGCAGGGACTCAAGGAAGTGCTCCACCAAGACAGTTACAGTCACAACATGCAGAGACTGTCCGGTCTGCACAGAGACCAGCCGATTCCTCCCATGGACCACGCCATCTTCTGGGTGGAGTACGTGATGCGCCACAAAGGTGCAGCCCACCTGCGTACACAGGCTTATAAGATGCCCTGGTACTCCTACTACTCTATAGATGTACTGGTGGCTCTGTCGGCTGCAGGAACCTTCTTTCTTCTCGCTACTTTTATCATGTTTAGGTTGTTATGCTGCAGAGGGAGAACATCAAAGGTCAAAAAACATTGACTCAAGTGCACAGAGCATACAAGTAGAATACTTTCTGGGCTTTTCCCTGAAAACTATACAAAGCATTAGAATTGGTGTTCCCACCCTTCTCCTTCCTGGTCAGATTTGACAAAAATGAATAATACAAATTATGTTGATATCAAATAAACAAAAATTCAAACTGAACCTGAATTTATGTTTTTGCAGGTTAGAAAGAAGGACTTGCTCTGGTAAATAGTTAGCCAGTAGTTTATGCATTTTTTTGGCATTATGCTAAAAATCATGGGTTAGTTAGTTATTTTCCATAAATAAACAAGAACGTCTTTCCAAACATGTTTTCATTTGCACAAAATACAGAATTCTTCGGGCAAAAGAAGTATGATTATACTTATGCTCGATTTGTATTTTTTGGTTGGCAAACAAATTCAAATAAGACCAAGGTTTTCTGTCAAGATATTCCAGTATTTTGCTTTAAAAAGACATGCCAAGATTATTGCGTTTGCTTTCTTAACTATCTTCATCTGAGCTGAATGGGAACAACTAGTGCTGGTAAAGCTTGCATTTCACCTGGATTATTCATGTAATAGTTTATTATTAACGTGAGAGCGGCCTGAGAAGGCGTCCCTCAGATGTAGGAGAGAGGGATCCAAACAGGTATCGGTCCATTGCAGCCACGACCAGAGGCTAATGGCGGTAATACAATTGTAGCTTACACGGTATCTCAAGTCCTAACAGGAAGGGGACAATAATGTCAAAGAGAATATCCAACTGGGCCTAACGGAGGGCGGGGGAGCTGGGACAGGCCACGGGGAAAACAAGGGATCCCAGACCTAGGTAGTAGGACTACCAGGAGCATCCAACCAAAAACAAGAATAAGAGGAAAAACAAATGGAAGTAAAGATGCATCAAATCAAATCAAAACAATACTTCTGAACAGAACAGAACCCAGAAAGGCCCGAAGACATGATAAACCAATAAGACTGGCTCTATCACACACGGCCTGGCCAAATGCTGTTGCTCCCGGGTCCTCAGTAGTAACCAAGCTGACTGAAGACAGGGCAGCTGGATCTTAGTCCTTTAACAACCACCAAAACAGGACTTGGTAAGACAAGGGCCGACCCAAGCTTCTTGTTGTGGAGTAGACAAATAAGTTCAGCTTGAATATGTCATAATTTTGTTACAAATTATCAACGGTGTCAAATACTGCGAACACGGCAAATTCCTCCAGGGCCAAATTTAATCTGCTTTGTCATCTGCCAGCGTTCAAACATCCCATCTGGGATTAATAGAGCACCCAACATCTTATCTCATGTGCAAGAATATGCTTTGAACCCTATGAGGGAAACACATTGAGTTTAGGCAGCCTGGTTGTTTGTAGCACTGAACACAAAACGTGGACGTGTCCCGACACGATGGAAATCTCCCAACCTCTGGGAGAGTAAGTCTCCCTTTGGCGATGCAGTTCAAACAGGTGCTGGAGACTTCAGTCTCCGCAGTATTCTCCTCATCCGGCCCTCCCAGGACAGACGTGTTCTTGGCTTTGTGTCCTTGACTGCAGCCCTTTGGTAAATGCACGTCTTTCTTTTCTTTTTTCTTTACCCGGCTCTGCTCCCGCTCCGCTGAAAAGGAAAGAAAAACCAGAAAAACCCTGAAGTGACACACCGGATGATGTCATGGTGCGTGCTCTGCGTTAGAGAACAATCAAGGTTGGATGTCAGAGTCTATGCTTTTGCAATCGACTAATTACACTCGCATATTATGAGAGCTCATTGAATTAGTTTCAGATCACTCCCACATTAAGACGACAGGGTCTGTGGGCCCATCGTCACACCAATACGGGAACATGTCAGCCAGCTCATGACCGTCAGTAGTTAAACATTTGACAGTTATTTGAAAGGATTTCAAATTGATTGATTTACTTGAATTTTCTGATTTCTTTAACGCGAACCCAAACCTTTTTTGGAGTTTTAATTAGCTTAATATGTCTTATACGATTCCCATCCTAGTAAGCTCTGCCGTTTTATAACTTTTACTGGAATAATAAAAACAATTTAGAAACAAAAGACAGAAAACAAAGATCTGAAGATCCTAGTTCAATTTCGCAGTTGTGTGATGATGTACGCTGATTGACGAAACTGAAACACCCAAAATAGAAACGCTGAGACGACATTAAAGACCACGTCGCAGCACAGGAAAGGGAAAATCGAATCCCACACACTTGTGGAAAATCTATACACATCTTCTCCATTAGATCCATCCCTGTCCTGTTCCTAGGACAGGCCGCCAGATACCACACACGCATACAAACACACACACACACACACACACACACACACACACACACACACACACACACACACACACACACACACACACACACACACACACACACACACACACACACACACGCATACAAACACACACACACACACACACACACACACACGCATACAAACACACACACACACACACACACACACACACACACACACACACACACACACGCATACAAACACACACACACACACACACACACACACACACACACACACACACACACACACACACACACACACACACACACACACACACACACACACACACACACACACACACACACACACATCATTTTCCTCATGGCTCCCCCCCAGATGGACCTACAGATGTAATCATTTGGTTTCTCTAAGAGGGAAAGCATGGGCCACAGCCACCCGCAGCGACACGGCTGCATGAATGTGTTGCGGTGCGTCTCAGCTGGAGCAACGCGCACACACGCAAGAGTCATCGCACACAATGGGCCCCAGTGCCTAAAGAAATAAACCAAGAGTCAAAAGTAAGAAACAGAACGAGCATATTTACGTGTCATGTTAACAAGTAATACATCTCGTTGTTTAAGAAGAAGAATTTAAGGATTGGCTGATGTGTGGACTTGTTCCGATGCTTATCTACAGCTGGCTACTTGAACAAGGTGGTGATTGGACAAGGGCAGAAATGATCAATCTCGCAAACTCTGTGCCGCACGCTTACGCCCCCCGTTTTGTCTCACTAACGACCCTCCAAAAATATACAATCTCATTAATTCATGTTCGAGTTTATGCAGGCATACGGATGATAAACTCTAAACAATATAGTGTTTAATTCCATTTAAGCTTCAGGACTTCTTGGTAGAGGTTTGCGAAGGTTGTGGTTTGTAGCTTGGCGAGGAGTTTGTCTGGGAATTGTTTTCTAGGCTGGGTCAAGTCATGTAAAGAGAGCCCCTTCGCTGCAAAAAACATCTCATGAATAATTATTGCAAGCATATGTGAAACTGTGTGAACTAAAACGTTGCTCCGAGCATGTAGCGAGCATTTACAAGACATTTAGTGTTATATCTTTATTCATTTATATTATCCTTGTTGTCGGTACAAAATGGAAAAGCGGTGAAATGCTTAAATAGTCATAGATATTTTAGCATTGAGATAATTATAATAATAATGGATCAAAAACAGTGAAAGCATCACATTATTTAAACATATCAAATGTAAGAAATGTGATATAATAATGAAATTACAAGTATCTTTCAATCCCATCATCCTTTCGACCAAGCGTAGGTGTTCAGCTCGAGTATTCAACGGGAAAAATGACATAGTTGGCCGAATTGGGTTGCATGCAAAATCAAGTTAATGACTGAGGTTCTTGTGTTTCACCCCGAGATTCATCCAGCAGGCTTTCTGAACCAGCCCGCTCGCCTCCTGCAGACGCTCAGACAATAGACCTTTTCACTCGACACCGTGAACGCGGACAACCATGGCTTCCAGCATTAAGCCTTTGGACCAGAGGACGACGTCTGACGATGCAAGAGCCAGATGAGGTAGCGCAATCTTTCACTTAAGTTCAACTTTCCCTGCCAGTTGCTTTCTTTGACTCCTGCATCCTCTCTGTTGTGTAAAGCTGCCTCATCCCGAAACAAGCCCCCGTGCCACAAGGCTTCAGTCATCCGCACTGCATTGTCATTAGCCTTGAGTTGGTTCCTATCCAACACTGCTGCACCCATGTCCACTTTGTTTCGGAGAACAATTGAAACAAATACAAAATAGGAATATTAAAGTAACAATGGGATGTGATAACCATACCAGTAAAAAAAAGCACCAAAGAAGAATAACAACGTTTGACTGTTGCTGCTTATGACATTCAGTATTAAGATGAAAAACAAAAGAGGGTCCAATTTACGTTTTGGCTGTTTTTATCATGGTTAATGTGGTGCTACAGTGACCCAACCATTGGGAATTACATGCCAAATGGTATGCTTTAGGCTTTGTTAAACAACCCAAACACAAACCAAAGCAGGCTGCTCAAATAGGGAATCGTTCTTATTGTATTGATAGCCTTTCTGTTTTGATCCTTCAGGCCTGCTTATGGTATAAAGTCAAAGATAGACTCTGCATAGCGAGGTCGCGCCATCAGATGGGCCAGAGAATAATAAACCCTTACCCTTCCAAACCATCTCAACATTTTTACTCATGAGCAAGCAAGAAACGTTGAAATTTTGAAATCAATCATAGATTTAAAAAACGGGAACATTTCGTGGGACCGCTTGTTCGCTTCACTCACAACCACAGAAACAATACAAGTCAGTAGACTAGACGTTTCAGCCAAGTGCAATACTTTCACAATTTACCAGTGGCACTTTTTGAAAATATTGTCTAAACTGTATTTATTGTGTTGAAACTCAAAACGAAATGCCAGACTGGATCAATCAGGAGCAGGCCCACCAACCACTCTGAGTCCTTTCACTGTTGCGCTAACCTTCTGTTCCCTGCTTTCTACCCGTCAATGTTGACAGTCACCCAATACCTTCCCCTTTCAGCTGTAGAATTGCAATTTGACCCCGTTTGACAATGTTTCAGGGGCCTATAACTCAAAATATGACAACATTTCTATTTCACTATGTGGCAAGCTGGAATGCTTTCAGACTTCACTGCCTCCATTGCATATGTTTACCCAATAGTCTATACCTTGGAGATAAAGGGAATGATAACGTTTTGATAAGATAAATGTATGGTTCTTTCAAATGTTATCATACATATATGTTGGAAAATGGCCACATTTTGAAATAGGTCCTTGCTTTATGCCACATTCTATGGGAATTCCAGAGGTTTCTGCATGACCCTTTATCAGATGTTTACTCATTCTGTCAACTTATTTTAGTATTTTTTCAATAATCGTTCTGTATTTTGCTCTAAGTAGTCGTGGATGTACTTAGGTATACGTATTTAGACATTTATGCATACATTACCGATAATTGTCATAGTCTAGTCAATATTATCTACTATTATTTTGTCCAATGTTTTAGAAAAAGCTTATTCAGATGTCACAACCTATCGATTTCTTTTTTCATGCCGGCAGAGGACAGGACAGCCATCTATGATGAAGTCGTTGATCAAATGCAAACACAATGAATTGTTATAATTTTATTGAACCATAGCTTAAATGAATTTCCCGTCAAATCACCGCAGACAGGAGTGGCATGGAGAAGAGAAGTATGTACACCCGGTTGAAAAACAAGCAAAAGGAAAACTGTATTCCAAAGTAAACGCTTTTTTTTTTATTTTGGTCTCTCTTTGCCACTCAGAGCATACAGTAAAAAAATACTAGAGATTTGTATTGTATCACGTGGACAAACATAAAACCAAGCATACGTTCAAAACCATTAAACATTTGAGTCACCAAATCAACCAAACAAAATGAAAATAAGAGTTAATGTGAATGTGATCATTTGTCATGCAGCATCAGTTGTATAAAATGTCAGCACCAGTTTGAAAACAATGCCATTCGTTAACAAAGAAACAAAACAAAAACTACAGTCAATCTTTCACAAAGTCCTCCCTCTCCACGGTCAACCCTATCTTACACTCTCCTCCCCCTACACACTGCAGTAAACATTTACCTTGCATACTTACATTAATTACACACACAGAGTACTTCTTATAGCATTGCAGTATAAAACCTCATCGCCTATCGCGCTCTGAACCAATGTCGCATTCATCCGTTTTGTGGATGGAACAAGGAGCTCCTCAACTCCATCGCTTCTTGTCCACCCACGATTGTTCGGTCTTTCCGTACCGTTCTCGGACCCCCGGTGACTCTCTCCGTATCTCTCCCCGGATCTTGAGGTTGTGGGCTTGGATCTTCTCATTGCCACGCTCACTGCCTTGGCCTGATGTGACGCCTGGCCTTCATCTTTCTTCTCCTCATACCGACTGCGACAGAAACAGAAAAAAAACCATTATATATATCCACGAATAAATACACATGGCTCCCGCAAGTACGTTTTGAACATCGTCCAAAGGTGGCATGAGTCTCTGATGCTCACCTGGTGGTCTCCTTGCGGAGGCTACTGGACCCCCGTCTGAGCACCAAACACAACACACAAATGGCGTTAGATCAATACACCTCCCACCCTGCCAGCCAATGAGATGTACGCATGCGTTGAAAGTGTGAGTGAGCGTTAGGAGGGACCTCTAATCAGCTTGGAGATTCTCTCCGATTCGAGCTCGATCAGATTGGGGTCGCCGTGGATGGTGGTGATCTTAGAGAACTCAGAACCTGGGAGGGGGACAAACAACACGATCACACACGAAGAACGGGACGGACGGAGGTTAAACACAAATAAAAGAAAATGCTTTCGAAAAAAATTGCATTTCTGAATAATTGTTTTCTCCGTGCGGGAGGACGCTTAGAGCTCACGGAGTCTTGGTCCAGGCGAGGACTATTTGAAAAAGGTGGACAGAGGAAGACATGGAGGAGGGTGAGGTGCTCCAGAGGTCCCTACCCTTAAAGATCTGAGGCTGGAGGATTCGCAGGGTGCCGGCTTCACCTTGACAGCGGCAGCGGGGAGGGGCGTTGATAGTCATTTAGCGACTTGGCAACACACTGACTGACAGACAGACAGACTAACAGGTACATACACCTGAAGTAGCCACGCCCTCCTCCGCCACCGCCACCACAGCTCAGACATCATGAGTGCATGGCAATGTGCACGCACACACGCACACACACACACACACACACACACATGCACAAACACATGCACTCACACATGCACTCACACACTCACGCACACTCACACTCTGTTTCAAGACTTCATGCCATTGTGCACATGTGCACACACACCCACACAAAGAAACATGTACAAAGACGCACACAAAAAGTCTCGCCCTCCCTCTCATACACACACGTACACATTCTCTTCCTCACACAAACTCTGTTTCTCTCTCATACACACGCAGACAAATACTGACTGCATCGCTCCCTCTCACACACACACACACTCTCTGCATCAATCTCTCACACAAACACACAAACGCAAGCTCTCCCAAGCACAGAAGTGCTCCCATAATCCCGCAAACAAGACATGCACAGACACACATGCATGAGACGATGGCATGCCGGAGGTACCCAAAGGAAAATAAAAATAGCAAAAGATAGATCCAAAGTTCCCAGGCTACCCTCGGTGACACTAGCAAAGCAGCGGGCTAAGGTTTATCTCAAGAGACCCCGTCCTCTCTCCATGAGTTATGCAAACATGCTCTACTTCCTGCTTCGTCCTACATCCTTGTGCTTGTGCATGTGAGCATCAAAGCGGCTGCAGGTGATTTGCACGTAAGACTAGTGCACACATAGGCAGAGCACAGTGACAAGCTTGAGCCTAATGTTGGTGCATTTCTAACACTGATACACACAGACACACAGACTATCACAAAAAACACAGACAGACACTTCTTTCCATGCCTCTGTTGTTTAGTGACAGGAGACAGACAGAACGATGGACGGTCAGACAGATCCCCATGGTGAGCCTTTGAGGTCAGGTTAACCGCCTTCAATCGAAACCCGAGTGGCAACGCTAACGCGCTTTAAAGAAACAACAAGCCTCTTGCTCCTTCTCGCCGGGCCCAGGCTTATGTAAACACCATAAAGCTCGATGCAACGAGGTGTGGGGTTGTGTCGGTTGGAGGCGGGCCAAGATATCCCCGACAGCGGGCATAGCTCCGCGAAACATAGTTCAGCGTGTAGAGCCCCCCCCCCCCGCGCCCACTGAGCGGTTGCAGCAGTCTGCTGCCGACGATTGGCGAACGCCCCCCCCCCCCCCCCCCTCCCACCACGCTATAACCGTTGCGGAATCCTCATAAATTAACTTTACAGTGCAGTTCCAGAGCGATAAAACTACCCAACTGGTCGAAGGCGATAGCTCTCTGTGGCTCCGCCAGTCTGTTAAACCACCATCTGGACGACGTGTAGCGAGCGCAGAGGGACCGCTGGGGAACGCAGAGTCGGGTCGTTATACGAAGCACTGGCAGGGACACCGGTGCTAACGCAAAGCTACATTGGCAGACAACGGCTGCGCTGCAACTCCGGATTGCAGTCATTTAAATTCGATCATGCCCTAATCAGAAGCGTACTTAGTTACACTGCATTGCAAGTGTGTCCGCGTTTGACACCGAATTCGGAAACTGAAAGTGGGAGAAGGTGGGGGAAAAAAAAGCGACGAAGGTGTCGGGAGGTTGGAAGATGAGGGCGAGTAGGTGCTACGACAACGTGCTCCTCAGGTCAACACAGGTCCAGTGCACAGTCATGCCAGTCGGTCGCTGGGTCCAACTAACCTCCCTCTACGATTTTCAGGAGCTGCTCTTCCTGGTGCTTCTTTATCTTGGCTACCTCTATGAGGAACCAGTTGTGTGGGATAAAAAAAATACAATGTGTTGGGTTTCAGGACAGAAGGAAGTCAGAATGCGGGTAGGAGGTAGGAGTCATCATAATTGGAAAAACATTTGGTAACGGGATCAGTGTGGGTAAAGGAACGTTGCCTAGCTTAACAGTGACTGTAATGTCTAGACCTCATGGTCGCACCTGTGTAAAGCACCCTTGCTACGCCCACACCACAAGCATTACAATTCAAATGGTTCACACCATGCCACAGATTTGTCTGACGGTTCCATGATGATTAACCAACAAAGTTAGACGAAAGCGTCCTGACATGTAACATTGACTGCTAAGGCATGAATGGTGACTTCGGACCATTCATGTGTCGCAGTCACGCGGAGACACTCGAGGGGTCGCCTGCTTGGGAACGCATGCTGTTCACGCCTCTCATCATGTCTAAACCAACTGACCTTCCTCCAGAACCTTCTTCATCTCGCCGCCCATGTCACCGACATGTGCTATTGGGCAGAAAAAAAAAAAAACAACACTCCTCAGACTCGTGTCCCCGATTGGACTCCACAGCATGGTCCAGAAGCATGACAAACAAACGGTCAAATACAGAGGACTCACTTTCAATGATTCTGGTGACCTTGGTGAGGCCGGGCTCGCCTCCGACGGTGACCTTGGTGACGGACGGCTCCCCCCCCTGGATCATGCGGGTGACCTGGTGGATGGAGTGCTCTCCCCCGACCACCACCCTGCTGATGGTGGGCTCCGACTCGATGGTCTGCGTGGTGATCGGGGGCTCCCCGCTGATGACCCTCGTCAACGTGGTGTAGGACGGTTCGCCCTCCACGACTCTCGTCACCTTTTTGACGGACCCTCCCCCCTGGACCACTCTCGTTACCTTGAAGGAGCCCTCCCCGCCGTCGACCACCCGCGTGACGGATCCCTCGCCGCCGCCGCCGCTGACCACCCTCGTGATGGAACCCTCGCCGCGTCCGCCGCCGCTGACCACCCTCGTGACGGAACCCTCGCTGCCGCCGCCGCCGCTGCTGACCACTCTCGTGACGGAACCCTCGCCGCCGCCGCTGACCACCCTCGTGAAGGAACCCTCGCTGCCGCCGCCGCCGCTGCCGACCACTCTCGTGACGGAACCCTCGCTGCCGCCGCCGCCGCTGCTGACCACTCTCGTGACGGAACCCTCGCCGCCGCCGCCGCCGCTGACCACTCTGGTGATGGAACCCTCGCCGCCGCTGCTGACCACTCTCGTGATGGAACCCTCGCCGCCGCCGCCGCCGCTGACCACTCTGGTTACCTTGGTGACGGTGGGCTCCACCTCGAAGACGCCCGTCAGCGTGTTGACGGAGGATTCCCCGCCGATGACCCTCGTCACCGTGGTGAGGGTGGGCCCCTCCCCCTCCACCACCCTCATCACCTTGGTGCTGCTGGGCTCCGTGTGGACGACCCTGGTCACCTTGGTGACGGTGGGCGCCGTCTCGCCGTGCACGGTGAGCGTGTTGAGGGAGGCGTCGCCCCCGATCACCCTCGTCACCGAGGTGAGCGTCGGCTCCTCCTCCACCACCCTCACCACCGTGGTGGTGATGGGTTCGGCGTTGATGACCCTGGTCACCTTGGTGATCGTCGGCTCACCGCCACTGATGACCCGGGTCACTTTGGTCACTCCAGGCACTGTGCGGAGGTGTGGAGGTTATCAGGACTTGCCGTGGCGAATGGGCACGCTCCACTGGTAACATGCGCGCCTGCGCGGCTTACACTCTTTTTTTGTGCGACACAATTTCCTCCATGAGGGAAATGTGTTCCCACATTTCACAGCTTGTGCATTACATTACTTTGTAATGTAATGCATTACAAAGTAATGCATTACTTTGTAATGCATTACATTGTTTTGAGGGCAAAAATGTACCTTAATCACTAGGTGAATTTTGTGTTTTTGCATTTGTGTAAATCTGAAGAAACCTTTTGTATTAAAAAAGTATTCTGCTCAATTCTTTTTTGAATACACTTTTTGTGTATTTGGGCCAGTGCATGTGCCTGGATGTCAGCGGCACCAATTACCTCCGTCTACATAGCATCTGTTTCCGAGGAACAATTCCCTATGTGTTCGTATTTATAGGCAGGCTTTAAGGGGATGAGGGCCGACAGATGTGTTAGCATCAGAGAGCTTCCAATCTTTGGCCTCGGCCCTAAAAGAAAATAACCCCCACACACACACAAGTGATCCCGCTCTGGTAATCTCTCCCAGACACCTCTACCGTCGCCTACATCCCGAGAGCTCCGCAAAATGCTTTTCCCCTGGTAACCCAGGCTTCGTAGATTTGTGGGCTCACTGCGCTCCATAAATCAAACTAGGTTTAAAACGTTCCGCTTAACTATGCGAGTCTGCAAGCATTTGTCTTCCAGCCCAAAACAAAAAGGGACTTCCCCTTCCCGAGGACATCTAATCTATCAAGGCCTGCTCCCCACTGTCTGGACGCGGGCCAGGTTTGGATGTGTTCCAAACAGAACAAACACCGTCGGGGAGCAGGCTTCGGCCGACGGCCATCCTCTGACAGGCTAATTACCTCACCCCCCCCAAGGACCTGACTGAAGCGACGGCCAAGACATCCTGGAAGACCGAGGGAGCGGGGAAGGTAAGGAGGAACAAAGAGGAGCGACCCGAGCGAAGCCCTTGAAACGTTAGCATATTGCTGCATGTAAGCCTTGACTACGCCATACGTCTTACCTTATTACAAGGACATAAAGGAGGCTTTGTATTGATATAGAATTACATAGATTAGACCGCAAGGCAGTGATGCGAGTCAAACCATGGCCGCCAGCCATGAAATCAAGAGATATGCATTAAGGCAGGGCAATGGTATGTTCAATGGAATCAAGCTTTCACCTGTTTCCACAAAGCGGGTAGTGGTAGTGGTGATGGTCCTTTCTGGAATAGAAAGGCATGTGTTTTGATGGTAGAGAGCCAAATGAAGTTAATGCTGAAGAAAGAAAAGTGAATGGAGACTTACTGATGAAAGTGAGGGGGATCTCGGAGTAAGAATATCCAGACACAAACTAGGGAACGAATGACAAGAAGGAACACTAAGAATGGCCAATAGCACGACATTGAGATGGAAAAGTACATTGAATGACGTGTCACCTTGATTTGGATGTACTTGATAATCTTCCTGAGGAGAAGGAGGAGGTCTTCGCGGCCCACGGGAATGTCTGGAGAACAAAAAAGTCGACTCGTTAATATGATTAAGAGTCCAGTCCAGAAAACTCTGACAGTCGACTTTATGACGTTCACGTCGGTCAGTGTGATGGCGCTTACTGGCGGGATAAAGGATGTTCTTCACCACGTGCACCACGCCGTTGGTGGCCATCAGGTCGTTGTCTGGCACGTCCACCGAGTTGACGTGGATGGAGTTGTTCACCTGGGGACGACACCACGGGCATTCCATCGTTCACAAGTCCATCGTCCATTCAAGTCCGGAAAAAAAGGATGGGATTTGGCGCCCGAGAAAATCTGTTAACAATTGCCTCGGCTTACTTCACGCCAACGTTAACAGTACTTGGTAGGGCCCCGGGAGGGAGGGGGGTGTGGACGTTTGTGTTCCATGGCAGTGATCCTAATCATTACAATGGCTCTCAGACAGGAACCTGGGCATCACGCCTCTAAGTGCTTGAACATGGTTCCAGAGACAGTGACTAGCTGGTGCGTATGGTGTGATCCGACCCAAAGAAAGGGGGCCCTTGAAATGAAACACCCAGGGTGTTTAATTTCCTGTGTTTATAACATCTAATCACGTCACTGATGATACTGCGGTGGTCACAGGGTGAGGAACCAGCCGCCCCCTCCCTTTCTCCTCACCTCCTCCAAATCCGTTTCACCGACTCTTCCACCCACTAATTTGAAATACGCCACGTCCCTCCTACGTCCAGCGTTTAACAAGTTCAGCCGGATGCATGATATCCCCATCACCCCCCCCCCACACACACACACATACACCTTAATGACCCGTTTCCTGTTCCTATCCTGGTGCAGAGTCTGCCCTCAGTCTTCCTGTCTCTACAAAGTAAGTAGTGAGTTCCTGAAACGAGAGACATTGTCTGATAATCTGATTACAGGCCAGAGGGCAAGAGAGCGAAAGAGATAGAGAGCAGAGCGAAAGAGAGAGCGAGCAGAGAGAGAGCAGAGAGCAAGAGAGCAAGAGAGCAAGAGAGCAAGAGAGCGAGAGAGCGAGAGAGCGAGAGAGAGAGAAAAGGGGTGGGAGAGAAAGTGATACTGAGAGATAGAGAGATCATTTAGCAGTAAGGAAATAAGTAAAAGAATGAAATGATAAACTAATTTGACTGCAATCAGGGATGACTGGTTGGGTTGTTTTGGCCGTAGTCCATAACATATGGCTTGGGAAGTAGAAGATTTACAGATTCTGTAAACTTGGTTCAATTTTAATATAGAGCTGGGACTAGTGAAAGCGTCTAACTACTGTTTAAAAAGGCTCTTGCGGCTGCCACTCAAGGTGAACACATTAAACTCCTTTCGGTCGCCTCAGACCGGATTCTCCTCGCGTACGCACCGACAACACCTGGAGGTTTTGTCCCTGGAGCGTTTTGAGCAGATTGGTGACCCCGCCCTCCAGTCCGCCGTTGATGAACACCCCGTTGCTGAAGTGGTAGAGCAGGATGGTCCTCAGAGCGTTCACGTCACCTGGCCGGGGACAACACACGGTAAACGGGCTGGATTTATCTAGCATGGTTGACTCAGCCGTCGCTCTGTGAATGTGTGCATGAAGGGGTGAATGTTAGGCAATATTGTAAAACACTTTTTTATAAAAGCTTCTACCATTCATGCCCCCATTCCCGCACCGACGGTGGAGTCAACAATGCAAGGCGACAGCCAGCTCGTCGGGAGCAGTCAGGATGAGGTGTCTCGCTCGGGGACACCTCGACACTCTGGGCACCGGGGATCGAACTAGCAACCTTGCGGTTACCAGCCAACCCCGGCTCTGCCTCCCGAGCTGCTGCCGAATCAACCATCACCATTCATCCACCCTTCAGTGATGGATTTGGTGGAACAGAAAAAACCAGCCGGTTCCGACGGTTCAACCGACCGGTGAGGAGGGTGAGGTCCTCCTCGGAGAGGCCGTTGAAGGCGTCGTCGGTGGGGGCGAAGACGGTGTAGGAGCCTTCCTGCTCCAGCATCTGGGTGAGCCCGGCGCTCTCCATCAGAGACAGGAAGACCCTGTCGCAAAAAAACACAGGGAGCTTCACCGTCAGCACGGGGTGACGCACTGAATGTCATCCCACAGAAAACAACACGCGATGACGGAGGGAGACAAGATATGAAATCAATACAATTATCATCATTTAAAAAATATCTACACAAAGGAAATACATATATAAAGCCTATGGGCATATATATATATAATATAAAAAAAATATATATAAATAAAATGGAAGAATAAAAAAAGCTGAATGGACCAGAAAACGTTGAATGAACAAAGAATTAGAGAACAAACAATTTGGCGTCGAGACCAAACGTCCGTCGGCGGTCACCTGAAGCGTCCGTCGGCGACCAGGATCTCGTACATGCTCCTGCGGGCCGGTTTGATCAGGGAGCGCATCAGGTGCAGTGCTCCGTTGCTGCCCTCCTTGCCGCCGCGCAGCATGCAGGCGTTCTCGATGCACACCGCCTGGCCGGGGGGGGCGACAGACACGGCCGCCCTGGGTGTTATTATTCCTCCAGGGGGTAACAGGCCCACCGCGAGTCTCGCATCACGGACGTCATGAAGGGGTGCGAAAGGGATTGATCGCCGGCAGATTACACTTGGCTGAAGCACCCAGACTGGGGTAGCTCGTACCCTTGATTCCGGGGGTCTCAACCAGGTCAGTTAGTCATTAGCCGGGTGTTTATAGTGTTTTTTTTCCACTTGAGGCCTCACTGGAGATGAATGTTCCAGCTGATTACGAGTAAATGCAATCAGCTCCGAGATGTGGAAACACACTCGTTCTTTCCGTTGTCTCTCGATTCTTATTTAATTCTCATTGGCAGTCGGAACAGTGCAAGAGCAGCCGTGTGCAGACGCATCCACACGCTTGCAGAAACATACGCACACACACACACACATCGACACACACACACACACACTCCGGATGACATACCGTGCGGTAGATGAAGACGCGCAGAAGGTTTCCGAACAGGGTCTCCAGCTGCTGTCCGTTGTAGAGCTCGCTCAGGGTGACCTTCAGCTTGAGGATGTGGTTTTCCAGCGTCTCCTTCAGAAGGGTCTGGTCCGTCCTCATTACCTCATCTATCACACACACACACACACACACACACACACACACACACACACACACACACACACACACACACACACACACACACACACACACACACACACACACACACACACACACACACACACACACACACACAGAGTAAGATAAGTTGTAACGATTCGTAGAGGGAGATAATTGTACTTAAATGTAAAAACAGCTGTAATCACAGACTGGGCCAACATATTGAAAGGATATTAATCTTTTGTTATGTCCTTGGATAGCTGTATGTGTCTATTATCCATCTTTGATCTAGCTGTATAAACGGAAGGAAAGAGAGACATCTGGACATATAAACAGACAGACATATAAACAGACAGGGCAGACATTTAGACTGACATGCAAACAGACTGACATGCAGACAGACAGGCAGACAGACAGAAAGACAGGCAGACAGACAGACAGACAGACAGACAGGCAGACATTTAGACTGACAGACGGACGGAGGGACAGCCGGACAGACGGACATACGGACAGACAGTAAGACAGACAGACAGACAAACAGACGGACAGACAGACAGACAGACGGACAGACGGACAGACAGACAGACAGACAGACGGACAGACGGACAGACGCACAAACGGACAGATAGTAAGACAGACAGACAGACAGACGGACAGACAGACAGACAGTAAGACGGACAGACGGTCCCCCCACCGGTGAAGACGGTGTTGACGGGGGCCAGCAGGGTGTACTCGGTCCCGGGGCCCAGGGCGGCAGACAGGCCCAGCTCAGCCACCATGTCGCTGAAGGTGCTCTGGTTCTCCCCCACCAGCTCCATCACCTCCTTGGCTGTCCAGACGAGAGAGAGGATAAGTAATACCATCTGTCCTCCAGACTGTGCATACATTATTTAATTCTTTACATAAAGTTTAAAGTATACACTTGTGATATCCATGGAAACAATGATTTGTGTGGGTGGGGGTTTGTGTGTGAATGTGTGTGTGTGCTTGTGTGTGTGCACGTGTGGGTGTGCATATGTGTGAATGTGTATGTTTATGTATATGTACGCG
>NC_079418.1:29590638-29609639 GCF_026213295.1 Gadus chalcogrammus | reverse complement strand
GCTGGGGCACGGACACGCCCTTCTGCACCAGCAGCTTGATGATCTCGTAGTTGTTGGTGTGAGCGGCCAGAATGATTGGAGTGATGTCAGGAGTGAAGTCAGAGAACTGCTTGTCCAATAGGATGGGAGGAACCTGCACAGAGCGGAAAAGAGACCAATATGCTAAATGTAATAAAGTGTTTTAGAAGATGAAAACTCATAATATCCATTATCGTTTGTCGTTACGATCTTGCAATCAAATATCGTATAAATGTTCTTGTTGTTATCTTGTTGTAATGCTTAATTGAGATTGTCTTTCATTTCGGACTTAATATTTTGTATTGACTGTTCACATTGCAGTTATGTGGCCAGATATCAGATGTCTGTCGAATCAAGTACCAGATATCAAAGAGTCCCAAATCGGATTTCAGAAGATCAGATTCCATGTGATAGAAAAAAAAAACTGTTTTCGAAAAACAAAATCGAATGATCACTGCAATTTGAACAGGGCCATTGTTCAAACGAAGTTGTCTCCATCGAAACACCACTACTGACTCAAAGACTTGCCTTCCCAGGCCGTCCTATTGCTAGCTATAAGCTAGTAACTTGTGTCAAGGGGAAAGAGTCCCAGCGAGGCGTCAGACACTGTACACACAGTGTCTGTTCACTGTCGGACACACAGCTCACAACATAGCCAGCGTTGTCACGCTGGTTGCACCGCTTTCACAGACAGTGGACACTGCGTTTCATGTTCTACACAACTCAGTACTGGGTCCTTTTACAGGCAAATGGAAGCACACACAAAACAGCTAACAATGCAGCCCTCAACTAACAAGATACCCTTCCAAATCATCAACGTTGGATAAAATATTACAAGGAAGAGAATCATGTACTCTCATACAACAAACTATGCAGCAAAACACATTTTTTTACATCAGTATTACAATCGTCATGCGCTGCATGTGTTTCCGTGTGAGAGTTGGGTAAGCAACGCAGTAGGCATGGCCAACACAAGGTAGCAAGCCAGCATTGCGAGCAGACAGCTGGTCATTAGAACCTCCGACAACAACAGAATCTCAGGCTGCTGCTCCTTCCTGCCCGGACCCGAGCCAATCAATCCTTCACGCGTCTCAGGGCTACGCTTTGGTTTTTCGGAAGCAAAAGCGAGATCCATGTTTTAAGGGATTTCATGCGTGCTTATTATCCTGGCAAGGAAACTCACTTCACATTTGCCTCTTATCATGGAGAAGCCCCAAGCCTCCTTGTGTGGCCCTGGGAGCACGCCGCGGGGGGAATAAGGTAGGCTCTTTGAGCTCACTGGTCACAAGGGGAACTCTATGGCCTCTTCCTTTCCCTTTAAATTAAGCCCTTCTTTATCTGATTCCCCAGACAGCCAGCCAGCGAGCAGACAGAGAGCGAGGGATACTGAATAGGGACAGAGAGGAATGGGAGGATGGGGCCAGGGCTACATGTGGCGTTTACATCATTAAAGAGAGCAGAGCTGGTGAAAGTTAATGTGATGAATGAAGCGATAGCCTGCTGAGCCCTACACCGCAGGTGGATGGGGGGGGGGAAAGAGGGCCTCTTTGATTGGTTATATGTAGTGTTCCGTCTTTGAGGTAACCGTGTTAACATTTTCCTTTTTTCTCTTTTTACATTTGATCAGTTTTTTAATCGAGGTGGAGAGTTTGAGAATCTTTGATCTATGCTTTACTATAAACATGCATCATTACTTGCCTGTTATGATACCCAGACGTATTTGGTGGAGTGATAGTGAATTCCAATACATAAACTAGCCTCTAAAGGCTGTAATGTGTAGTATACAAGTTCATTGATTGGTAATGAGTACAAAAAATTGTCTAGGTAACACTTTATAATAAAGTTGAGTCATAAGTAATTTATAATACGTTAGTAACTGATGAACTAATCATTAACACAACATTGAATATGCATTTTTAGATGATCAATTTATGTAAAAAGGTCCCTGATTTTACCAACAGTTGAACAATCGTATGTTATGTAGGTAAATGTTTAGGTCATCGTTAACTAAAGATTTACAGATGACATGACTGAACGTCACTCTAAGGTGTTACCATAATATGAATATTCAACACACCTCAAATCCTCCAACCATTCCTCAAATATTTAAAAACCATCATACATTTCAGGTTCATAATTTAGCGTTCAATCTGAAACCCACTGCAGAAACACTGCACCTGACTAACTCTTCTAGAAAATAAAAAAAAAGGCTTAGACTCTTTCCACCATTTCTTTGACTGTATTTAGCCCCAATCAGTATCCCGGTCGGTCGCCGATCTCTCCTTGAGGTGGACGTAGCCCTCAGTGGCTGGAGCTAGTCCTTAGCTCGCCGTTTGGGAACAAAAGGAACATGAAATAGTGGACTTCAAACGGCGTCGCCCTTCAGCGGATACGGCGCAGGGCTCTTCTTCGGCTGGGGTTGTGGAGATACGGTAATGGAGAATTCAAACAGAATTATCGTCCACTCATCCCTGTAATGTGTGTTTGTGGTTTCACAGCGCACGGTGGAAGTGAGGCGTCCCTTTCTGCATATTGATTAACGGATTAGCATACGTCCACGGTGATGGGACTTGAGGGGCTGGTTCCATTCTCTCACCATCCTCGTCTTTTTTAAGTCCTGGCGTTGAAGCTGTGGAAATATTTTTTATGCCCCTTATTAAGTGACCTATTTAAAAAAATAAATGGTCTGTCAAAGCTCTGTAAGTTTTGCGGTTTCGATTAAATTTAATTGCCGCATATGCGGTTGTTATCCAAACACTTCATCTTCTCATCGTTCCAGCAGCTTCCCAGGTCCATTTTATCTGTGCACTCCCTTAGGTGGGTCACTGTGTGGGATCCTCCACTACCCTGGCTTTTCTTTTTCAACTACATCCCTTTGAAGCCTCTTTAGAAAGTTTTAAAAAGCACAAACGGAGATCAATGGCCAATTTTTTGTTCCCTTGTTTTTTGATGTCTGTGAAACATTGTTGAGGTATGGTCATTTTTTCTTAGTGAGATCCCCTTTTATATCTCGGAAAATGTTCATAAGAATGCTGATTCTGCATGAGTGAAAACAACAGACATGTGTTGTCCTCAAAGCCACACACTTGGGGAACGTGTAACCAGGCTACTAAGATAAGGCTTGGCGAGGTTTGAACCACTTCTAAGCAAGCTGATTACAGAAGGAAGAAAGGGAAACTGAAAGAGAAAACGTAAAAATCCCTTCAGAGTAACAGCATTACGTTTCCCTCAAGTATCCGTAATGTGTTTAGTTGATTACATCGATCCCGGATGAAAATAGAACCCTTGCAGTTAAATGCTCCACTGGAAGACGTCTACATATATAAACTTCCATCTACTTCCATCACGCAAGACAAATAAGCAGGCAAGACTATTGGGGGGGATCCATTGAGACAGCTAACCTAATGGCCATTTCCAGCAGCGCCTGGAATGAATGGGATGATTCATCTTGGGTGTAGAGACTGGTAAGAGATGAGATGCACCATTCCCCCCCCCCGCCCCCCCTTCCCCCCCCCCGTCCCGGACAGCCTTTTAATAGAACCAATGAGCCGTTCTTTACCAAGATACGGGGCTTCTTCCCTGCTCTACCCTGCAGTGTGGACACAAAGGCACGATGCTCCTGGCTCGCTGGGGGGGAAACACTTACTGGCTAGACCATTAAGGTAAAGAGCAAGCCTGTCAGGTGATGGATGCTAGCGCATTTGACTTGTTGCGCAGAATTATCCACCAACTGCACGCTCATCTTATACTTACTATTGCCCGTCTATAGACAATAAAGGAACAATATTTGTGGCAAATTTCTAGTATGCATCTCCGGTGTCTCTCTCCTCACTGCTGTTTGTTGGTTGTGTGTTTGTTTGTTTGTTTGTTTCCTTCCCAACGTTTTCTCTTATGATGGCCGTCTTGGCGTTGAGTTGGCCAAAGATATGCCGGTTCATAAGTTTGAGCGGGAAAGTGGATATGATGAGTACTTCTTCATCGTACAGGCGATGAAACACACTTTCTCCAGTGCTTGTAGGAGGATGGACTGTTTTAATAACAACGCTCCATAAAATCCACTATTTGTTCTTAGAACATTTAAGACAACAGACCACAGCTGACCTCCGTCCTCTTGTCATAATTTTCCAACTCAAAGGACTGCAACAGTGTTTTGAAACCAAAAGAAAAAAAAATAGCTTCATACGGGGCAAGCCTAGGAGATATATAGGCTATACAAGATAATACCACTTTGATTCCACATTCTGAGGCGGTTTGCTGCCTTGCACTGCTCCTGTCCGTTTCGATCAGCAGTGGTATAGGTAATGTCCTCATCCACTTTGGCTCCACCTCAGTAATGGGTTTCGAATGGTGAATCAGACATTAGACCTGTGTACCAGGACTTGCAAGCACAGAAGCTCACACGACCGCAAGACCATGAAGGAAAGCATTCCAAAGATAAACCTTTTAAAAACTAATTTGCAAAACGATTAAGTATTTGTGGTTTCATGTCCAAATATAGCACCTCCTGAAATAACCTAAAGCCTAAATCTGAATACCCTCTATATATATATATACAGTATATAGACTATAAAATACCATTAAAAACAATGCCTTTACTTTCAGCTTTACACTTGGTAAGTGCATTAGCAAGTGTGAGGGGGCAAGGGTACATCGCCATTAAGGGTACATTAATGCTAATGACGGTTATTATTTTAAGCTATTTTATGCTCGCTGAGCACACAAAGCAAATTAAGGACCCAGTGCAGTGCTATAACGTCCAATGATGTTAGTTCCGTTGCTGGAGCAACATTGCATAGCGAGCACTTGTAGCATCATTGGATGTTACTTGAGCATAGCATAGCATAGCTAGCCACTGGTTAGCATAGTGATGGTTAGCATAGTGAGGCCACTGGTTAGCATAGCTACAGGTGCTAGCTATGCCATGCTCCAGTAACAGAACCAGCACCCATGCGAGGATCTAACAGCTACAGTTGCGATTTCCCTCGGCCTCACTGACACTAAGAAAACCGTTGAGTAAATCTGTCCTCTCTCTTCTGGTGGGCCCAGGCTTTATTTAGCACAGCGATGCCACTGGTTCGCACGTTTGAATGGCAGTGAGGGAGATGTCCATAATGACGGGCTGGACGAGCACCAGCTGGCCATAACAGATACTGGCGACCGCGTGAATTCATTACACCGGGGAAAATGGGCCCGTTTTCTGAAGGGTCATTGAATGGTCGTCCTCAGCTGTAGCCAGGCTGCTATTTGCCTTCCAGTCGTTTTGAAGGCTAAACTACAGAAAAACCGGCAAGTAGATTTGAAGTGCGTATTTCTATGCATATTCAGAGCTCTAGAGTGCGTCTGGTCATCTTTCATGGGGGCCCTAATGGTATTTTGGACAGCGTTCGAACCTACGGGAACAACCCTCGACTATAAATAATAAACAAGCCTCGATGAAGGACAGGGCCCTTTGTCAACTTGCCGATCTACAGTTGCCGTGCTTCACTGAGTTCGAGTCATCATGGAACTGACCTGGAGGATGTTTATGTATGTCGTTTGATAGGTGCATCAAACAAGAGCAATGCGCTTTCATTTTCCATGGACTAAAAGGCCACACGGCAGAAACTGGGAGGCAGTTGAAAACCGATTCAACATAAAGGCATCGACAAATCTAAGCATGGCCGAGTGTTTATTAAGATAAGCTGCCTTCATGTACACACCCCAGGTCACCCCTCAGCCCCCTGTAACAATTGCCTGCCCCTGTGTTTCTGCCAGAGTATTCAAGCTCTGACTGTTTAAAGAAGAGGTGGGCTTATCCGTTCTGCAGTTTGCTAAACAATGGAGATATTCAGAATCATGATTCACGACGTTCCCAGCATCCCAACACGAGTCCCAGGAAAATCATGGTATATGTGCATACAAATGCACTGATCCTATTATTCATGACTGTCGTTAATAAATTATGCTTTTTGTCTTTTATTCCAAGAGTCCCAGCTGTGCAGCTGACTGTAGAGGCTGTGCTTTCATCTCATATGCTGACATTATAGATATTGATTGTTGTTTGATTAATCGTGTGATAGGCTGTCATCATAATGTAAAGGTCACATACATACATCTTCATGACTAAGGCCCCATATGGACTGAAATGAAGCTTGCTGTAATCAGGGGAATGATCTCAAATGGGATCAACAGTCCCTGAATGTACAACAACATGTGACTAAAGGTTAATTTACCTTTAGTTCGGATGAAAGGCTTTGGTTTAAGGAATTCAAATCATATTCGGAAATAAGGTCCGCTTCAGGCTTCCCTGGACCCCATGTTTCCCTGGTCCCCCAAGTGTCCCTGGTTCCATATGTTCCTCTTGTTCCTGGTCCCCCAACCGCCTAAAGTGCCCTGGTTCCCTGGTTACCGGGTTCCTTTATCTCTGGTCCCTGGTCCCCTGGTCCGCTGGTTCCCAATCTCCTGCTCCCCTCGTCTACTGGTCCCCCGGTCGCCTGTTTCCCTCAACCCTGGTTCCCTCATCCCTGGTCCTCCACTCCCCTGTCCCTGGTCCCCTGGTTCCCCTCACCCCCAGTCCCCACGCCCCTGTCCCTGGTCCCCTGGTTCCCCTCGCCCCCAGTCCCCACGCCCCTGTCCCTGGTCCCCTGGTCCCCCTCACCCCCAGTCCCCACGCCCCTGTCCCTGGTCCCCTGGTTCCCCTCACCCCCAGTCCCCCTGTCCCTGGTCCCCTGGTTCCCCTCACCCCCAGTCCCCACGCCCCTGTCCCTGGTCCCCTGGTTCCCCTCGCCCCCAGTCCCCGCGCCCCTGTCCCTGGTCCCCTGGTTCCCCTCACCCCCAGTCCTCCACGCCCCTGTCCCTGGTCCCCTGGTTCCCCTCGCCCCCAGTCCCCGCGCCCCTGTCCCTGGTCCCCTGGTTCCCAGTACCTGCATCCCGCCGCTGGGCTTCTTGTGGTTGAGCAGCAGCTCCACGGCGCCCACCACCTCCTTGCGGATGGCGTGCAGCAGGGCGTCGCCCACGTACACGTTGAAGCTCAGCACCAGCTCGATGATCTCCAGGTTCTCGTTCTCGATGGCGATCAGCAGCGCCGTGCGGCCCAGCGGGTCGATGCAGTTGATGTTGATCTTGAAGTAGATCTCCGCCTCCTGGAGAACAGGTCAGAGGTCAGGTCTGTTAAGCCCTGGATCGCTCTTTAAACTCTTTAGACACTGCAGATTCCTTGCGTTCAGCTAACCATTCAAGCATCACTTCACCAATCCACCCATTCAACCATTCAACCATCCATCCATTCATTCATGTAACATTCCATCCATTCTTTGAATCACCAATCCTTACGTACATTCATTGAACGATCCCTCTATTCTTCCATACACCGATCCATTAATTCATCCATTCACCGATCCATGCATCCACCCGTCCACTGACACAGCCCTCCATCCACCCACCGTCTGAATCAGCTCCGTTCCAGCCAAAGAGCTACCATCCATCCATCCATCCATCCATCCATCCATCCATCCATCCATCCATCCATCCATCCATCCATCCATCCATCCATCCATCCATCCATCCATCCATCCATCCATCCATCCATCCATCCATCCATCCATCCATCCCTCAAGGGTACCGTACCTCCAGGGCCTGCTTGACGCTGGCGTAGTCGCCCTTCTCCACGGCCCCCAGGTAGGCCTTCTCCAGCGGGGACAGCTCGGACTCGGACCGCACTATCCGCAGGGGGATGCGGTCGCGGTACGACGCGTTGTCCGTCCTCCGGTAGTACAGCTGGGACATCGTCGTCTCCCCCCTCAGCCCTCCTGGGTGCTGCTACCTCTGCACCTGCCGCCGCCAGGCAGGAGACCTGAAGCCTGGGGGGGGGGGGGGGTACGGGGAGGGGAAGGGGAGGGGAAGGGGTGGAGGATAAGATAATTGCATTATACATTTGCTTTGAGTTCATTTTTTTTTTTTTTACAGATTTATTTCATTACATTTAAAGAAAAATGATTATTACATTTAGGAAAAGGAATTGAATTATAGTGACTTGAGGACAGCTGCATGCACTGCAGGGGGTCCAAAGAGGAAATGAAGTAGTCACTCGCTTGCTTGTTGCCAAAAGTGATTGCCTCCTAAATCTTCTTTCTTTCAGAAACTACTAAATTGGGTGACCTCAGAATCCCATCCGCACTAATGTGTTTTCTTTTTCCTCACGTAATGTCTCATTTGATTTACACCAGCACTTGGCAATTTTTTTAATCATTCAGGGTTTCAACCACAAATATTAAGGGTTTAATTATATAGCTCGAGTGGGTGGGCCTTTACTGTCGAAACAGGACGAATTTAGCGCACTAGTTATAGACTCCCTCACGGCAAGAGACTCAAGCATTGTCAAACAGGTGACACAAGCTGATGTTTCTTGGCAGCGTTTGGGTTCGTGTCGTTTGCACACGTGATGTTTGCATTTTCTCCTCCCAGCCCTTTGGCTCCGTTTGCGTCTCATTCAGCATGACGAACCCAACACCGACGGAGACTCGAAAAAATATGAAATACTCCATGGGTACGATCATCATCACACCAATTTTATTCATCGACTTAGATAGATAAAATGGGTCATAAAAGGAGGCTTTGGGGAGATCCATGAGTATTAGGGTCATGTCATTTAATTAGCACTCTCTGGAATGGATTTGTAAGAAAAGGTTAGTGTTTGGTCATGAGGTGTTACTTCAGAATCTGTGGTTCTGCTGTGGTAAAATAATATATATATCTAAGATGGCTAGATACTATTCTAGGCATGGTGATGTCATGCATCACCAAAACGTCTCGTTATTGTGAGAAATTGTGAAAAATATCATATTCACTTTCTGTCTATAAAACATGTTTTTGTGTTTTCTTAAACCATGAGTGTTCACCGGTTATCATTTGTTAAGAGCGACATTTAAATCTCAACTTTGTATCACCAAAATAAACAGCAAGACGCACACACAGCGCCGCACCACTGGCAGAGACTCATAAAAGATGCGCGGCCATAAATCCCACACACGGTCTGGAACCTCTCTTCCAGCTAGAGACCCTGCAGAGCGGTGTCAAAAACAACGGCAGATATTCCCCAGTCTGCAGCGTGGACCGAGAAGCGGTTCAGACACTGTGGAGAAGGAAGGTGGAGTTGGAAGGTGGAGTATGACGGTGTAGTGTAGTAGGACGGTGTAGGTCCAGTAGGACTCAGTAGTATGAAGGTGTAGGTGTAGTAGGATGGTGGAGTAGGACGGTGAATCAGTCCAACACGCAGAAGTCTGCTGTTTATTTTCTGTCTACTTTATGCGACAACTGTTGGAGTAAACGGTGCTTGAAATCTCCCAGAAATAATCCACAATACAATGAAACGGTTTGGCGTTGACAGCGTGCATTCGACCTCATATTAGTTTGTATATCCTTGAGCATTACTGTAAGAAAATGTAAAATGCCTACTTATTTGCTGGAGTAACGCTTCACTGTACCAAACAATTTGGTATAGGCGACAGTGAGCAAGCAGCCGCACGCATTCCAACGCAGCGACGCGTAAAAATAGAAAATAGACTCACTGATAGACTCACTGAGCCACCAAACGAGGGCTTCTCTTAGGTTGATACAAAAACAAAATGCAAGGAGGATACAGACCTCACACAAAGTACACATGTGAACAACTTGGATCTCACCTACCCAAATTGGAGACATAGAAGGTGTATCCGCGGCGCTCTGCGTTGCTAATCCGTTCGGTCCTGTGTTTTTTAGTTTGTATTTAGGATGTTTTTGTATGTATCCATCATTAGTTCTTCTGTCATCCACTCCACGACAATGTTGGTCACGACCTCCATGCGGAATGAGGATATGGTGAAAAAAAACAACAGACTAGATAGTGGTCCGTTTTGTATTCAGCATCAACGCACAAACACACAAGAGGAAGGGATGAGAAATCAACTAAAAGTATAAGATCCCAACTGTGAATCTCCCAGACTAGACCGGTCTGCAACCTATTCCCCTCTTTTGGCTCTTTGGCTCAGCAACCTGTTGGGAGTGAGCGCACAGCTCTAGTGAGGGCGATCAGTGCCAGCAGCGTGCGACTTGGTGATGTGCAGAGCGCGGGAGAGCAGTCTGTCTGACCGTGCGCACTTGGGGACGATGGAGACGCGAACACGATCCGCCAAACGCACGTAGGGTCGCGTGTGCGAAAACAGTTCCGCCCGATGAGGTCTGGGAAGCCAAACGTTTGAGGATGGATTAGTGGTTTCGACTGCGGGATATCATGGTTTGTGTCCGGACTCACTGCATGAATGGATCTTCGCGGTACTGCGTGCGCCCAAAAGAAAAACAGGAAACACAAACTCATAAAGGCGAGCCCCTGTTGCGATGATCAAGTAGCTGTTCGTTGTTTGTTCTCAGATGGTTGAACTGTTCCTATTCAGGAATTATGCACAACTGTTGATTCGAAATTCTCTCTCTCTCTCTCTCTCTCTCTCTCTCTCTCTCTCTCTCTCTCTCTCTCTCTCTCTCTCTCTCTCTCTCTCTCTCTCTCTCTCTCTCTCTCTCTCTCTCTCTAGCTCTCTCTATATATATATATACACACAATCAGATTTATTAATTATATACTGCATGTGTTGATAAGCTCCGCTTATGTTGATTTTACCTTATTTTATGTTTATTTTACCAGGAATAATTGCATGAGATTCAGTATCTCTTTTACAAGGGAGTCCTGGCCAAGACAGCAGCATATACTTCCATATAAAATCTACATAAAAAAACAGACAACAGAAAACGGAAAAAGACAATTGGCAGTTTAACATCATCTCAACATGATCACCAGCAACGTTCAATATTAGCACATGCAAATATTATAGCACAAAGCAACATTGCACCCGTGTTATTGTTATGAACTTTAAGGTATCACTATTATCATGGTTACCAGGATTTGTAACTTCCACTTCTATTGGCATGGTCCAAAGTCACATACACACACACACACACACACACACACACACACACACACACACACACACACACACACACACACACACACACACACACACACACACACACACACACACACACACACACATGTTTTTTTCAACATCCAGAACCGTTCTCAGTCCTTTAGAGGTTAATGAAGCGCACTGTGAAATTCGAGGTAAATGATTTTACCCGGTTCCTCACTTGAACCTCGAACCAGACGCTCTCTCTCCAGGCAGCCTGAATAATCAAAGGCTGGCACACGTTACAAATCATATATACCAAAGAGGAATACATCATTACCAAGACCAGTGCAGAGAGACATGTTTGTGTGTGTGTGTGTGTGTGTGTGTGTGTGTGTAACTCTTCCCATAGAAGGGTCTCGACACAGTCCACCCCAGCTCAAGTGTTCTTCTTCTTCTTCGGAGGCAGGCAACGCTGCTCCTGGGACGGGGCCAGGAAGTACTCTGTTACATTTAATTCCAGGGAAGAACGCGGCACTGCTTGGCATCCGACGGCGGGAGACCGGGAGAGCTGGAATGTTTCCTCCGCGTGTTGACAACTCTGAACACAATGTTGACGGAGTGACTTTAAAAGGCCAACACAGGCACAGCCACTCTTTACAGAGTGGCTGTGTTCATCGACACAGACTCTGGTTGGTTAGTTATTTGGTGATCCTCAATCCACTAACTAGAGTTCCATGTATGTAAACGGGACTCGACAGTGGTCAGTGCTACGGTGAGTGTGTTGTGAGTGCGTTGTGATTGTGTTGGGATTGAGTTGTGTGTTGCTGTCAGCATCGTTAGGAGCAGGGCGCGTCTCGGCGGTCAACGAGAGGCCGTTGGTCCACTCCTTAATCACGTTGCGTTGCCACGGTGATGATGCTGATGTGACTAGACAGGAAACGGTGATGGGCGGTGGGGAAATCTGTGTTTGTTTCGCCGGCAGTCACGGATGCAGGGTGAAGAGCCCACAGAAAATAAGACCACCCATAGGAGCTCAGACTAGACAAGACGTCGTGTCGCTTCCTACGGATGTTTACTTTTATTCCACGGCAACAAAAACCGCACCACTGTAAACACCACGAGTGCCTTTGTTCTGAAGCCGGTGTGTGGTGGATACCCTGGAGGGAGATGGCTTGTTGTCGCTCTCCCTCTCTGAAATAATGGGCAGGCTGATTGAGGGCGAACTAGCGTGAAACTGTGTTGCCGCCGATTCCCATTTTAGTGGTGTCACTTTCGCTGCACCATTTCCTCCCCGACGCCTCCAACTCCTGTCTGTGCCCCAGCTCTCTCCCCCCCCCTCTTATTGCACTCATTCTCTCTTTTTCTCACTCCCTATCTCTATCTCTATGTTTCTCTCTCTTTTTCCATCTAGCTTGCGCTCTTTCTCTCTCTCTCCTTCTCCTCTCTCTCTCTCTCTCTCTCTCTCTCTCTCTCTCTCTCTCTCTCTCTCTCTCTCTCTCTCTCTCTCTCTCATTCTACCACTACCACTATCTCTGTCTCTTCCTCTCCCTCGCTCTCTTTCTCATATTCTACCACTATCCCTTTCCCTCTCTTTTGCTCCCTCTCTCGCTCTCTCCCTCTCCCTCTCGCTCTCTCTCTCTCCCTCTCTCTCTCTCTCTCTCTCTCTCTCTCTCTCTCCCTCTCTCTCTCTCTCTCTCTCTCTCTCTCTCTCTCTCTCTCTCTCTCTCTCTCTCTATCTCATTCTGCCACTCTACCCGCTCTCTCTCTCTCTCTCTCTCTCTCTCTCTCTCTCTCTCTCTCTCTCTCTCTCTCTCTCTCTCTCTCTCTCTCTATGAACACATAAGTCCCCACTCTCACCCCTTAACCCCTAATCAAATATATTTCTGATGGATCCTTAATGGCCTTGGCAGACATGCATAGAGGTACATGCAAATTCCTCGTGTGTTTGTGTGTGTATGCATGTGTGTGTGTGAGTGTTTGTGTATGTGTGTGTGCTTGCATGTGCTATATGTCCATGTGTGCGTGCGTGTGTGTTTATGTGAGTGTGCTTGTGCGTTCCTGTGTGTGTGTGTGTGCGCGTTCAGGTGTGTGTATGCATATACATGCACACGTGTACAGGCCAGGTCCTCGGATCCAACCCATAGCGTCACTTGGGTCCCCATGAAGCTCGTAATGGCTTCCCCTGCTAGAGAGCTGTTCAACAGAGAAGCCACCACACTCTTCTCCATGAGCATGTGTAACAGAGTTAAAATGTAGTGTAGTATTATATATGATTTTCGCCAAAATAAAACTGCCTTGTTTAATAAGTGTGAATGGGAGCCACCCTTGGCCATATGGTGTACTGTAGATCTGCTGCGTTTTGTCCTGGGTTGCTTTCCTACTCGATCAGAGAAGCCTTTGCTTTTGATCTGATGCTGTATGTCTACACCAAATCCTGATGGCAATGTTTTGATTTATTTTAAGAAAATTCAACAGTTTCGCCTCCGTCTCCCTGATGCTTGACCATCGTTACACATGAGGTCAGCCAGTCAGCGCGGTATTCCTGCGCCCAATGGTTCACCACAGCAGTGATAGACTGGGGCTGTTGGGCGGGGGGGGGGCTTGGTGCGATAGGGAAGCACATACGTTGACCTTTTCTCCTGCTTTTTTTTTTCTTCTTGGTACTCGGCGTTGTCACAGTGATTCCAACGGGAGACGGTTTGTGTATTCTGGCTCTAGGGTTCACTCTGAAGCCACTGTGGCCATCGCAAAAACCAATCACTCCGGAGCTCTGTAGAGGGGCCTTCCGGGAAATTAAAATTGATCGGACTCCTTCCTCCCCCTTGGTGCAGGGCCGATGCTGGTGGGGGGGGGGGGGGGCTGTGACCCAACGGAACGTGAACAGAGGAGAAGGAAGGAGATACGATCACCTGAGTGATGCTCCACAGGATGCAATGTGTTATTTATATATTGTTTCCTGAACAAAGCCGATAAATCATTTCGATTTTGTTTCCAATGAGATGCATAGATCCATCAGAGACGCATTTGTTGCTTGGACATTTTCCGATCAGACGGTCAGTGTGGAAAAAGTGTTTAAACCTCTAGATGCACTTTTTTACTAACCTGACCTTCTCTTTTTTACCTTTTAAAAACCTTCAGCGACCAGGATCCCAGTTCCAGTGATTTATCGCCATGGCACAACCCTTAGATTTCTACAAGTGACATTGGCGGCTATTTTAACGTAATTGTATTTTTTTCACATGCACAATTCAACTTTACCGAGAAAAACATCAAACGCTCCTGAAAAACCAGAGCAGGAAGCAGAGTTACAGCGCGACGCGGAGCAGTCTATTGATGACCTTCTGCGGGCACTTCCAAGAAGTTGAATGGGAAACATTCTCCAGAGTCTGAACAATCTGTTTATACTCTCCCGGTATACACACACGTCTGCTGTACAACACCCTGGCCCTCAGCGCTATCGGCCAGGGATTTACCTTAACAGGGGAGCCTGAGGCATTTCTTATCCTTCGTCTTCTTCTTCTGTGGTGTTTGTCACACTACAAGGCTGTGTCTGCTACAAGGTTACATAGAACGTCCACACACACGCGCACACACACACACACACACACACACAAACACACACAAACACACCAAATCATTCATGGACAAGCCCGCCTCCAACTCTAAAGGAATTAATTATTCCACGACGCTGACACTGACTGTGAAGTCCACACCAGTGTGACAGAGATTTATCTCCATGGTGGAATGCTTTCTTAGGAATAAAAATATATATATGAAGAGAACACTTGGATAATGCCAGAAGGGAGATTCAGGTGTCACGGCAGCAAGAGAACAGTGCAAATCAAACAAGATAATACAAATTAGATGTAATAATAGCTCTGTCGTTAGAGCATGTTGGTTTTGTTATAGATAGGACTTAAAAGTAAAATACGTCCAAAATAATCTTTGGAGCCAAAAGTATTATTCCCATGTGAGAGTTAAGACAGTTGTTGATTCAAAGTTAAAAATAAGTTGCTAGACTTCTCGCCATGTCTTCAATGGACTCTCTTGTCTTAGCTGCTGGATAATTTAAAACTATACGCAGAGAGATTAACCGACATTGCTCGATTCACTCTCAAGGTGTTCCCAGCATCTGGTCCGGAGTGGGCTCTGTGCCTATTATCTGTTCTCCCTGTCCTGCATTAGCATTAGCATTAATCAGCAGAGAGAAACTCAAAAAAATGACACTGTCTTCTATCACCTGTTTCCAACTGAGCCGTTAGCCGCAAGTTTAGCGAGCTCCAGTGAGGAGGAATGGCCATAAAAAGTCATGGCAGTCAGCAGGATGAACGACGTTCTCTCTGAACGGGTGGTTTGCTCCATTTGTTCCGTGTGGTTTGCTGACGTTCCCGAGGTCGTTTGTCTTGGTGGAATATAAATTAAAGGTATGTTGCGATACGTTTTGGACGTGTCTGGGAGGTTTATAGTGATAACAATGGACCTTTAATAGGGCGCAATTTTCTGGGAAGAAGTTTCCAAAGTGCTCTGCTGATGATAGATTAATAAAAAAGCGAATAAATTGTTTAACATCATCACTTAAGAATCATCATCATCAGTTAAAATTACATGTATTATTGAAAGCCATTTAATGAACTGGCATGCTGTTCAAATTCAGAGGTGCGTTCAAAGTATCAGGCCTGAGTGGATTGAACTTACCACGACAACTAAACACAAAAACGCTTTTGTGTTAACCCCACTCTAATAAATGGCAAAGAGCAGAGGCGAACCAACCATCAAGTGTAGAAGCATTAAAAAGTATATAAAAATAGAAAAGAACACAGGAAGGAAAAATGTCACGGCCAAGAAGTCAAATCCTGTTTTTTTTCCATTAGAAAAGCTTTTGTCAGCCTGTGGTCGTCCAATCACTTTTGTCCAATGACTGGCGTCTGCTCTTGTTCTCCATTGATTCAAAGGTTGGTGGAGTGTGCCAGCAGCTTCAGCTGTCTGATCATGCTCCCCTTTCCCAATTTGCTCGTTTCAGCCCGTATCAGCCAAATCGGGCTCATGTTGGACCGCCAACAGACGCTTTTGTTTCAGGGTTTGATTCGTGCTGCCTGCTGTGTTAGTTGCCCTTAGTTTGGTGTTTGGAGTCAGGATTCACTGGGTTTGCTGTGATCCGCAGCAAAGTCAGACACAGAAAGTTCATGTTGTTATTCCAAACCGCAGAGACTTTAAGAACTTTCCTCTGCATTGATAAGCTTTCCTCTGCTTTGATAAACTAGCCAAAACATGAGATCAATCGAGCCTTGTAGGAACTTTTTTTGTTTTTTATGTGTTACATTGCTGGTGTGTGGCTTTCTCTGTTTCGAGATGGATGTGTAGGGTGTTGACTTCCACCCCAACATCAATAGGTGGATGTTCTCACAGTGGGTTTGTGGCTGTGAGACAGAGAGAGTGGGTGAGAGAAACAGCGAGAGAGTGGGGGAGAGACAGAGGGGGAGGGATATAAAGTGAGAGGGAATGATAGGGAATTGGGTTTCTAAAGTGAAAATAAAATAAAAATAAAATCAGACATAAAACAAGATGAAATGAATCATTCAATTTAAAAAAAGAGAGTATTATCTGGATCAATAGACCAGATTCCCTCAGTTTATCATCCTAACTCGACCATCGATTGTCGATAGGTGGTCGACGGGCTCTCCCCTGAGAGCCCGTCCCCTGGGAGAGGAGGATCCAGCCTTACTCTACTCTCCATCCACCAAAGGGAGGTCGGGAGGATCTGCTGCCCGGCCAGAACTTCCCCAGGGCTTTGTCCTCGCGGCGGGAGACACCGCTCTGTTCTCCAGCCCGTGATCCTCGCCGAGGACATCGTCCACGTGAAGCTGGTGGGAAAAAAAACAACTAAGCTGAAGCAACGTGACTCCCCAGTGAAGTTCTTAGCGGTGTGTGCGGATCAGCTGTCCGTCAGGTCAGCCCTCTTTTCTCTCTCTTTTCACACGTGAAAAGCGGCTCGCAGACGCGGAGAGAAACCCCGCTTCTCCGTGGGTTCCCTTCCTGTTTCTAGCGATGGATGCGGACGGCTGAACACTATCTGCTGTGCTGCTCCCTGAAACACGTCCTCCAACGTGTCCTGGAGGAGACGTTCCGTGAGGCCTTGACCACTTTCACTCGCTGGTAAACACTGGTGTTCCCCAGACGGAAGGAAACCCACTGACATGTTCTGGATTTCATCTGCGGCGGTCTCGATTGCTTACGTTTAAGCAAGTAATCGTGTGAACAATCGAGAGAACATAGATACCCTCAGCAACGATGCGTGTTGTTTTGTTGGGAGATTTTTCTTGCCCTTGTGGGGGCTTGGGTCAGGGGGGGGGGTGTCTTAAACATTTGGCCCGTCAAGCCCTTTGAGACTGTAATGGTTATTAAGGTCTATGCAAATACAATTGAATTGAATTGAATTGATCAGCATATTTCGTGGACCATTTTACAAATAAACCCTTTAAAGAATGCTGTTCCTTTTGATTTATCACCAAGATGAAATATCGCACACGGTTCATAAATAAATGTTTCCCATTATGTCAGCTGAGAGCCGGGAGAGAGAGCTGGTGTGGGTAACACATTACGTTCCCCTGACATTTCATCTGGGGGGGAGCTTTGATTGGGCCGCACTACGACGCGACAGGTTATGATGGACGCTGTTCCGTCCACATACGGTTCTGCCCCACCAAACGCGTGTGAAATCAATATTTAATGTGGTACTTTTGCCAAAGAACGTATGGCATTTGATGTAACACCATTTTTGTCGTTGAGCTGTGATAAGAATTCTGCTGTCGTCAAAGTTCACATTATACATTTTCTGCCACACTGAAGACTACTTTCAAACGGTGTCCATTAGTCTGGGGCTGAGTGAATGTTCAGAGGGTTAGGACTATCAGGCTTCCTTAAATTGGGCCAGTTCGAAGTATTACATTAAATCATACACTTACACATTTGTTGAGTAAAATATTTTTGAATATTATTTGCATTCATTTATGTTATTTCAAACAAAATATAGCCTATCACTCAAAAATAAAATAGGCGTGCATCAATTAAAAAAATAACAGATTAAAAAGCACTTTTCTCATTAAGAAGACCGGCGATTCTCCGACCAATGAGAAGTTGGCGGGACACGTCGACCAACCAATCGAGGGACCTGCCGACCGTAAGGTGTCTGACGCCCTGGTGCCTCAGACCTTTGAAGAGTGCTCATTAAATACACCCTCATGACACGTTGAGAAATTCAAAGAGAAGGAGGAGAATGGATACACCTACGATGGAGTCACAGGTGAAGTGGTGTGTGGTTGGGGAAAGGTTCCTCCTGAGAGCTGTTTCACTCTCATTAACGCCAATCACTACTTAAGAGTGTTCCCTGACACATCCGGCTCTGGCGCTCTGCCCACGACCACAGATATTTGAATTAAATGAAAGCCCCTCTTCGGTCTCCGGTGAAATTAATATTTCATGTGGCAGTGCAGCTGTGATTCTTCCCCTGCATGCAGTGAAGGAGAGTGGAGGAATAAGTGTAAAGTGTAGAGTGACTTAAGACACATCACTTCAGTTCATTCCTTCTGTTATTGTATTTCTTTGTCTAACTTGTCGGATGGTACAGATCTTTACAGGTCTTTTCTGTACAGCACTTCGTCTTAAGTTGTTTTGTGTTCTCGATGGCTACATTTGACGTTACTTCTTCTTGACGTTGAAGTACTTTGTTCTGGAGCTTTTCTGAGTGCATGCTCCTAACTTCAGGCTTCCAAGACTTTATTGAAAGTACATTTGCCTGTCTCTGAGTCCTCAAAGGAAGCTGGGATCAATTTCCAAAGGTTGTCTCCAGAAAATAGACCATGGTCTCTGATGAATACAGATTGTCACTTCTACAAAACAGGTCTGACACTTTCAAAATAAGGATTTATAGCGCGTCCTCTGCTTCGCAAACTTCCAAAAAGTGGCTTCGCAAAGAGCCACTTCGCAAAGTGGCTCTGGCAGCCAGAGCCACTTCAGAACAACAATTCCCTGCCCTTTTCAGCAACGCGGTTGAAAGTCAACTTTTGTTTGCAT
>NC_079418.1:29578138-29585638 GCF_026213295.1 Gadus chalcogrammus | reverse complement strand
CGAGTGTGAACTTCCACAGGAGGCGTGTGCTATCGCTGACTGAAGGGCTCAGGGACTCCAGGGAAGGAGACCACCCACTAGCCACCGCTTATTATGGTCTGGCTAGGAGATAAAAGGACCCGATTCTCCAAGCCTGTTGACGGGTTTGAATTTGGAAGGAGCTAAGGCAAATAGCAATTATGGCTCTTTGACAGAACTAGGGATATTGTTTCTTGTTTGTTTTTAAGCCTTTTATTTGTTTGTTAGAATGGCTTTACTAAATCCAATGCATGACAAAAATGAAAAACCCAGAATCTTTTACTAATAATAATAACTTTATTTGCCTGCCGCATCTGAGTGTGCGGTGTTTTAACCAAAAAGGGTACTTAGTTCCTAATGAATTCTGACACACTAAACCCCGATTGCTTCCCAGCAACACGTTCAAACGAACAACAGACCGGTTGCATTGTGCGTAGAATGTGTGTTCCTTATTAATACAGCCCCCATTATGTCTTCTGAAAAAACCATTTTCTATGCAAAGACGTCAGAAGAGCAAAGATGTTCGGTTACCATTCATGTACTATTCATAAATTAGCATGGATGAGCACACCTCACCTTCACCTTGCCCCCTCCTCCTTAATTGAGTGGCATGGAAATACAATTAACTTAATCTCGCTGATTGCTACGGCTGAGTGGGCAGACATTAGCTTGAGGAGAATGACTTATTTTGTACTTTAAATATTTAAGCAAACTCTAACTCTAATTCCCATGTTCTACATGAGTAAATAGACATTGTACCTGATATACTTCTGTACCGACACAAAGATACCAAAGTGCGTGAGGCGTTCTGCACTCGGGAAACATCACAGAAAATTCAATTAACCGTGCTTCTCAGCGCTGGAGGCTACCGCCCGAGTAAATATGCAAATTGGCGTTTCTTGTGTGCTCTACATCGGGCCTGATGGTTCTGCAGAACCACCGTGCTGTCGTCGGCGACGCCTGTCAGTCAAGCTCTCTCCCGTACCTCGGATTTCAATGGCCTCCACAAGGTATAATCACCATGCAAATAGACGCTTCAAAACAAATATATGGACGGGGTGATGGTAAGTAGAGGGGTCTCGGAAAGAGGATTGGTTGATTATTTAAAATGTATTCCATGGACTAGGGATGTGTCTTGTATTGAAAAGAAAAGATTTAATTCACACAGGTTTTCACTGCTTTTTCATGCAGTAGGATTTTATTTTCTGAAGGGTAAATGTTATGACAGAAGCCTGGACTTTGTGTTCAACGTTTAATTGTCAACAAGTGACAATTTCACATTATGTCACGTGGGCTTATGCAATATGGTTTGTCATGATGAATGCATAAACACTTGTGTTTTCAGTTCAGCCTGCCTATGATGTCGAATTACAATCCCCTCATCATGCATTCATTAACTGAGCCACCAAACAATGCAAGGCTGAGCTTGTTTGATATTTCAGGGTCACTGTTTCTAAGGCAACCAGCAGGCGGTCCCCGTATAGAATCTGTGGAGGCTAAACCACAAACATAACAATATGCAATCCTTGACACAAAAGGGGTTGATTACAATTATTTTCTATTGTTGTTTCAGTTATAATTTATTATCCGTCCTATTCTTCTTCCCAGGCGGTGCAGGCATGAATGTTTAATAAGCCAGTTAAATGCTTCCTGTGGATACTGCCAGGAAACTCAAAACGTGTTTTGGAAAAATCCGGGGTTGCAGAATGTTGCATCAATCCACCATGTTTTAATCACAGTTTCATGAACCATGATGGTTCATTATGGTACGTTTATGGATCACTACAAGGCAAACGTTATGCATTGAACCGCTCATCTCTGACTTGAAAAAAACATTTTGCCTAAAGGAAAGATTAATTTCAGGATTTTACCAGAGCTGTGTAATAATAACCATTCATAACACATTGTTACGGCTTTGGATGATCAGAGTTATCTTTTGCATCAGGATCATCAAAATCATTAAAAGAAAAATTATACCGTAGCAATAATCAGTTTTTTAATAATATAATAATTAATAATATAAATAAATGATAAATAATAATTAATTGTGTAGGTTTTGTATTAGGGTGAATGGTTAGAAATGCTGGGGGTGACTAGATTCATGTGTGCTTGCCTTTATGTAATTGTATTTTCTTTACCCATGATGACAGTAATACCTGAAGCTCACAGCCTTGTTTGAGGTCGTCAATCCTCCATTGGCTGTTCGTCCATGGCTTCAAACACAAACAAGCTTCAAGGACTTGAAAAACACAAATAATATAAGCAGAATGACTATTTATTTTGTTTTTTGAGTTTCTTATATCAGGCCTCTTCCACATTTTTAATGAGTTCCAGAATCTTTTTACTGTTGCTCTGTCGTAGCTGCGCCGCGGCGTGCTAACAGTAATGGCAGCGGTGGCACTAATGATGTCAAAGTGAAAGACGATAATGGCGATGGTGATGATGGGCTGTTGTCGACCGAATGTTAATAATAATGATCATCATAATCAACAACAATATGAATGCCTCAAACCGCTGTTGCTACCCACATACTGCTTTCAGTTTTCTCCCCAAAGGACCTCATCACACAACGCCAGATTCCTTGTATCTTCATCTAGCACATAGCTACAGATAGCAGCTATCTGTAGCTAGATGCAGCATGGCAGCGTCACCATTTGCTGCTATGTGATACTATATCGTGATAGTAACTCTGACACTGACTCCTGGCCTCGTTCTCTTTCAGCTTTTGTTGCTTTCAGCAAAAGGCCCAAAGGGTAAAAACAGCAGGAACAGAGTTTCTGAATGAAGCCGGTCGAATCGATAACAGAGAAGATAAATAGACCTTTTTAAGGGAGCTCAGAACTAATGGCTACCAAGAGCGGGGACACCACCCATCAGACGAGCATCCTTTGAGTGGTCCCGCTTTTGTTTTTGGTGAGGGATGCGTGAGGCAGAGACAGACACACACACACACACACACACCCACACACACACACACACACACACACACACACACACACACACACACACACACACACACAGACGCGCGCACACACACACACACACACACACACACACACACACACACCTACACACAGACACACAAACACACCTGCAAAACTCCTCATGTCAGCATGCTAATTGCGCAGCTAACCTGAACCAATTTGGGAAAGCGGGGCGGAAGGGAACCGCCGGAGACCCCGGCTCACCTCGCTCATTCTCCACCGGCGGCGAATCAAACCGCATCACGGCGGAGCCGTAATTACTGCCTCACCTGCGGCCACCCGTCCTGTTCACACGTTGGCGCGCTTTCAAAGCTTTCCTCTTTCACGGCGCTGGCTTTCTTTCCGCGGCCGCCGTGTCTGTTACATCACCGGGGCGGGCGAGCGAGCGAGGGAGCGAGAGAGCCGTTGCCATGCTTACTACACCAACGAGGCCCCCGTGCGCACAGGGGCCCTTTAATGGTTACAAACAAAACAGGATGTGAAAGCCTGTCTTTTAACTAATGGATGAAATAAAGTGCAGGAAAAATAAGGCCAGGTGGGGGGGGGGGGGTTCAGTGAGAGAGAGAGAGAGAGAGAGAGAGAGAGAGAGAGAGAGAGAGAGAAAGAGAGAGAGAGAGAGAGAGAGAGAGAGAGAGAGACAGAGACAGAGACAGAGACAGAGAGAGAGATGGTTGCTCATTATCTTATCTGATTGGGATTTAATTAAAACGACCCAAACAAGGCGTTACATGAAAGCGCTCACGAGACGAAGGCACTCATGCACATAAAAGAGGCACATCAGCATCCGCTCACCCACACGCATGGACAAACACAAACGCTTGCCGGCATGTATTTGTCATGACATGATGATTGTATTGCCACAAGCTGAAAGGAAACACAGAGAATTGAAAATCCTGTATTCCGTTATGCTATTATTCTGGTATTCTAAGGGATGCGATGATTGTGAAATTCTGGGCTGATACCGGTGGAATAATTCGGCCGATAAGAGATAATGATACCGATATTTTTTGTTTGTTTCTTTATTCGTTTTTTTTCGTTATCTTTGAATGAGCGTAAATTCAATCATAAAAATGTCTGAAACAACCTTACATATTACCTTTGTTCTTTCACATTACAGAGATTTCTGTGAAAAATAACTACTGGAATTGATGCGGATATATATTTGCCTTAATCTAACACACATGTATGCAAAATATGAAAGCAATCAAATCTTGGAAGAAACCGATTCTGGTGAGGAGCAAAACAGGTGCATTCTGGGACACAACCAAAACCCATCCTAGCTGTTCACGCTACAAGATGTTTTGAGCTCATTTTTACAGCTATTGATTCCTACCTGAGCCGAGATCCATCATCCTTGCTGTTCTGGTACCTTGCGGTTCATCAATACCCGAGCCCCCTCGTTCATCACCCCGTCCGCGGGGACTCGGGCAGCGGGGGCCCTCCTCATCACCACCCTTCATGGAGGATGGATGGACCCGCAGACAGACACAGACAGACTGGCAGGCAGACAGGCAGGCAGACACGAAAGGTAGGAAGACAAACAGGCAGACAGACGAGCAGAGAGACAGGCAGACCAGTGAACGGACCGGCAGTCAGACAGGTAGAAAGACAGACCGTTGGACGGATGGACACACACACAGACAGACAGACAGATCGAGAGAGAGTAGTGCAATACACGATCCATCGGGGCTGAAGAGAACCAACGTCATTAACATTTTCAAAAAGGTTATCTTTACATGTGTGTGAGTGCGTGCGTGCGTGCGTGCGTGCGTGTGTGTGTGTGTGTGTGTGTGCGCGTGCATGTTTCTATCGCATCCCACTAGTTTTGAACATTCCATTGTGTCATTTTCTGCCAGCTAATTTATTCTCACACATCGCAAAAAATGCTGCTTTATATGCAAAAGTACATAAAAAACACATATGGTGTGGCTGAATAAAAGATGCTATGCATATGTTTTATAAAATATGTGGCACATTATATTTTTTTACATTACGAAATTCCAGGTTGAAGTTGTATATTGTTAAGTTTAGTTGTAATTATTAAGAATTGCATCCCAGTAAATGTCCTTATTGGCCCATTACACATGCGCACTTTGGAGGGTTTGAAGGAGAATTTTGGAGGAAAGGAAGGAAGAAAGGAAGGAAGGAAGGAAGGAAGGAAGGAGGGTTAGGAAGTGCTGAATGCTGAGCCATACAGGATAGCGAGAGTTGCTAATGGTGCGAGACGCTGAGCCAAACCATAATGTACACCAGCAATCAGTTAGAATACATCAGGAAAAATCAAAACTCCTGAATGCAGAGCACTCACACAATAACACAGGCTGCACTATTCATGAATTCACGGATTAATAATGTACATTGATGAAATACCACGGCCTGGCAAAGTGAAAATACGGACACTAATGGACATAAAGTATATACAGAGCTTGACAAAAAGACTGAGAGGAGTGAGTCTGTAAATCACACACTATCTCTGTCTCCCCATTGCTCTCTCTACGCTCATCTCTCTCTCTCTCTCTCTCTCTCTCTCTCTCTCTCCCCCCATCGCTCTCTCCACACCCATCTCGCCCTCTCACTCTCTCCCTCCCCATCTCTATCTCTTTCTCCCATCTCTTGCTCTCTCCGTATCTGTCTCTCTCTCTGTCTCTCTCTCTGTCTCTCTCTCTCTCTCTCTCTGTCTCTGTCTCTGTCTCTCTCTCTCTCTCTCTCTCTCTCTCTCTCTCTCTCTCTCTCTCCCTCTCTGTCTGTCTCTCTCTCTCTCCCATCTCTTGCCCCCCCCCATATCTGTCTCTCTCTCTCTCTCTCTCTCTCTCTCTCTCTCTCTCTCTCTCTCTCTCTCTCTCTCTCTCTCTCTCTCTCTCTCTCTCTCTCTCTCTCTCTCTCTCTCTCTCTCTCTCTCTCTCTCTCTCTTCCTCTGTGTCTGGGGAGGGAACTTGTTTCTCATCATATCATCTCCCTGGAGTCTGGCCATAAAAAGTCCTCCAGCCAGAGCACTCTGGGCCCATTCCAAGTGACTTCTCCCATTGATTCCACTGAACAGTGTTATGCTCATGTCACATGCGCGGCCCAGATGCTCTTTCAGCCTCCTGTAGGAAGCCAGTGTCACGCACAGAGGAAAAAAAGCCTCACACACTGGGGGGCTTGCTCGCTTTGTATTGCAACCCTAGTGCACTGTACAACACAATAACACCTTGAAGACGGCTCTGTAATGAAATGGCTGTTTCGGTCTGTGTTCGGTGCTGTTGCTTTGTTGGATGCTGTCCCTGTGTTGGATGCTGTCCCTGTGTTGGATGTTGTCTCTGTGTTGGAATCTGTCTCTGTGTTGGATGCTGTCCCTGTGGTGGACGCTGTCTCTGTGTTGGATGATGTCCCTGTGTTGGTTGCTGTCTCTGTGTTGGATGATGTCCCTGTGTTGGTTGCTGTCTCTGTGTTGGATGATGTCCCTGTGTTGGTTGCTGTCTCTGTGTTGGATGCTCTCTGTGTTGGATGTTGTTTCTGTGTTGGATGATGTCCCTGTGTTGGATGCTGTCTCTGTGTTGGATGATGTCCCTGTGTTGGTTGCTGTCTCTGTGTTGGATGCTCTCTGTGTTGGATGTTGTTTCTGTGTTGGATGCCGAAACTCTGTGTTTGATGTGTTGGATGCTGTCCCTGTGTTGGTGTGTTGGATGCTGTCCCTGTGTTGGATGCTGTCTCTGTGTTGGATGCTTTCTCTGTGTTGGATGCTGTCGACATGGATGCTGTCGCTGTGTTGGATGCTTTCTCTGTGTTGGATGCTGTCCCTGTGTTGGTGTGTTGGATGCTGTCCCTGTGTTGGATGCTGTCTCTGTGTTGGATGCTGTCTCTGTGTTGGATGCTGTCTACATTGGATGCTGTCACTGTGCTGGATGCTGTTTCTGTGTTGGATGCTGTCTCTGTGTTGGATGCTGTCCCTGTGTTGGATGCGTTCCCTGTGTTTGGGTTGATGAGCCCTTCTAGAGTAGATGCTGTCTTTATATTGCTTCATATCTGGCCCGCATCATGCAGACTGAGAGATATACAGCCACACTACAGCCTGTCAGTCATGGCGTTATTCAGCACATTATTCACGCCCACGGGGCAATTTAGCATCTGGGATGAGCCTGTCCTGAGAGGGTTTTTTAGGTGGGAGTAGAGACCTAAACACACAAAGGTTCTCGACATTTGGCGGCTCATATGAATACTTTGCCCAAAGTAAAATTTGATCTACGTAGCTGATGTTTTTCTGAGCGTACTTGTTAAATGTTAAATGTTAAACGGTCCTTAAGTGGTGAAACAAACAGCAGGTCTGACCTTTATCAAATCTTTTTTCTGTTCTGTTGTTCTTCTGTTATTTAGTGTAACAGTTTCTGTTGCCACCCAGGTCACTTTAAGTGGGCTCCTCCAGAAAAGGATCTAGGCTGGAGTTGTTTGACAAACAGTTTATTGTAAAGTTTTGCAGACAATGATACATGAGCTGGCGGGCCATATTGCCATGCAGGAG
>NC_079418.1:29520638-29573138 GCF_026213295.1 Gadus chalcogrammus | reverse complement strand
GGCACATTATTTAAATATCCCGTCCTAGGTGGCAGTCGCTTTGTACTGGCGACCCCGCTCCCACCGACAACCGCCTCCCAGTCTTCAACCAAACCTTTAGAAAATGTATAATTAAGACCTGGAATAGCCTAATTAGCGCACGTGTCCTGTCCACTGAAAGGACCAATCACATATGTGGAAAAACAATCAGTGACAACATACATAACACCGGGAGGAAGGCATGCAGTGGAATCACGACGTGCATGAAATTGCTTTAGGTTATCGAAGCTTGCTGCGTCACGGACGGTTGTAACCTGTCATCATGTGTGATATTATGTCTATATGTAATCTGTCAAGGCAACCCCCTGCAATTATGCATAGAACAAAAAACGCTGCCATCCATGAAATTAATTTTAAGTATTATTGTGCTTGGGGGTGTGTACGGGTCTGTTTGTACGTTTGTGTGTACAATTGTGTGCATGTATGCCCGTGTGCGCTTGTGTGTGCGAGTATGTGTACTTGGTGTACATATGTGTGGGGGTGTGCTTGTGTCTGTGGGGTGTGTGCATGTGCGTGTGCGGGGGTTTTTGTGTTTGTGTTGGCCTGCATGCGTGCACGAGGGTGCATGGGTGGATGCTTCTGTGTGCGGGGGTGTGCGTGTGCATGTGTGTGCGGGTGTGTGCGTGTGTTCAAATGTATGTGCGTGTGTGCGTGTGAGAGATGGAGTGTGCGAGAAGCATCCATCTGTACTGAGTGGCTGCTGTTTACCCAGCAGATCACTGAAGAGATCGCTGTCAGTCAGGTTTATTAGACCAACACCAACGGTCAGACTCAGGCCGAACAAGTGGATAATACATCATAATATCGAATGAATATGAACTGTGAATATTACCCTTGTTTGATTCAATTAGAATTTCACTTGGAACAGTTCTTTGGTTCTGAAAAAGTAGCACTTAATGTGTAGCTTAGGCACCGGAAAACATTGTATTACGCAACCGGCAAACATATGAGCTTCATGAGCTTCACTTGTAATATAACAGTACATAAAGATGGTATTTTCACCATCTTCAACAGGCTTTTTAGCACTAATGAGGCAAAAAAACAACCTGCGAAACAATCTTTGTTCCTTAAAACCCACCAGACACGGTCTTGTGTTCCCAATCTCTGCTAGACACAATTACTCAGGGCTGAGGCATATCTGACAAGCAAAGTGTTTGTGGGATGAGGAGCCATTAGTCTTTGGACGGAGACAAGGCCAGTACAATATGTATCCAGCTGCCGTGAGGGGGAACGTATACACGTCCACTGTCTAGCCCGCCTCACATGGCTGTATAGCCTTCTATAGGCTGATCCTTAAGATGAACAGCATTAGCATGTAGCTCATAGGCTGATCCTTAAATGTATCATCATTAGATATGATAACATCAATCATGATGATCAGATGAGACACGATTGGATTATCGTACAGCAACACTGTGTTAGTAGAACACGGAAGGAAAGACAGACAGAGAGAGGGATGGACGGATAGACGGACAGACGGACAGACAGACAGACAGACAGACAGACAGACAGACAGACAGACAGACAGACAGACAGACAGACAGACAGACAGACAGACAGACAGACAGACAGACAGACAGATAGATAGATAGATAGATAGATAGATAGATAGATAGATAGATAGATAGATAGATAGATAGATAGATAGATAGATGGATAGACGGATAGACGGATAGATAGGCAAAGTCAACAACTATTGTAAGTAAACTTTTTTTTTTCAGTATTCCGAGCGTGTCCTAGTCAGACAGGCTCAGGAAAGAGTGTTTTGTGTCCTTGCCATCGGCCCTCCCCCCAGCCTAAGTATAGCCGGATGTTTCTGGAAGCGTTTGTGCGTAATGGCAGCCCAAGACAGGATTTGAGCCGTAATCAGACACTGTTAATTAACGCTCTGAGCCTCGCGATGTGTCGCGTAGGCAGCCGAGACGTGAATACATTCTCTGCCATGCACACGCACACACACACACACACACACACACACACACACACACACACTCACACACACACGTGTGGGGGCGTGTGCGTCTGCAGCTTCGAGGAACACTTACAGACGCATCGATCTGCACTGGCTCCGATAAGCAAACACAACAGGTCCTCTGGCGTTTAAGGGACGCACATCTGTTTCCGATTTGAAAACCCACGCGACGTGTTTAATTATAGTTAAGCTTCATTAGGGGGGGGGGAAATCTAATCTATCCCTGAAATAATTTGTATTTAATTTGTGTTGATTGCTCAGTACTTCTGCACTCGTGTTAATGAGGGTTTTCTTCATCGGATTTTGAAAAATAAGGACAAATCAAATATAATGGAACAATCCAAGTTATCTGATACCAGACTCATTACCGCCGTAATGAGTTGTTGTGATTTCATCACCGTCCGTTCTTAAGTTCTCATATTGATAATTATGGGCCTCGTATTTATAGACAAGACTTCAGTTCCGCTTTCCAAGTCGTTTTTCTCTCCATTCATCGTCACATGCTTATTGTCCTTGAGGGAAGCCTGATTGCTCCTTCAGATTCCAAGCGTCGAATGCATCGCATTTGACTTTTAGCGAGTGTGTTCCATCGTCACCCCTGTGATTGATGCAGGGCGCTGTCTACATCCTTCTGGCCGGTCCTGATGCTGAGGGGAGTGGAAGAAGATGATAAGAGCCAATGATGAATGAGAGCTGAGCAGAGCGAAGGATGACGTGTGATGGAGCATTGACAGGAGGATAAGAAAGACAAATTTAGGGCTGATGAGAGAAAGCGAGAGAGAGAACGTGAGAGAAAAGAGCGAGAGAGAGAGAGTAAGACAGCAGAATGAAGAGGACGAGGTGAAGAGGTGTGAAGGTGTGAAAGACGTCATGCTGGGAATGTCTGAATTTAGAAATATAACAGAGGGAAGGAAGGTGAGGACACTCACACGCAGAAACACACACACACAGCCACAGACACCCATTTATACACTCAAAGACATATGTGAACGCACAGAGACTCATATACAGTACACCCATGCTCCACACACATAAACATTAAGGCCTGCATGTCACACGTTTCTCCTTTTATGCTGTTCAGACGGCTGAATCCTGCGTTGAGACACAGGCAGACCTATCCAGTCTGTCCATGACAAACAGAAATGTTCAGCAGATATGAGCCTGAAGTTCTCCAAAAATGAATAATTAGCTCTCTTAGGGTCAGGGTACCAGTAGTTTAATTTCTTCAATACCACAATGTAAGTATAAATTAAAATTATATGTGACCACCAAATTGTATTTGTTCTTAGTTTTGGTATAGGGCTGTAAAAGGTTGTTATGACACATGCCTGCACTGGTGTTTCACTGACTCAACTGTATTTGTCAACTGTAACTCATTGCTTTGTGTTTGACGGCTAGCTTTGCTGAGAGCGCTCTCTCGATACTGCTGTGGTGGAGCTCTACATAGGCACTGTGACAGACTATCCCACTTTCTGAAAAGCTAGGTCCCGTTGGTATTCCTGCAGACGCCTGTTAAATAAGCAATCTGACACCAGCGTTTGAAATAACAACAAAAGCAAAGAAGTGAAGCAGATATTTGTATCCAACGAAAGACCCCCTGTTGGGATGAGTTCCAGGAAATGGGCCTTTGTGCCCATAAGAATCCCATTTGTGCCTAAAGTGCTTTATGTTGCGTAATAGCAACTTTCAAGTTAATTGAATAACTTAATCATACAGAATCTTGTATGAAAATGTCAATTTAAAAATAAATACACAGGAATACAAATGTTTTACAACACCCACAGAGAAAATGGAGCGTTGCTCTTAGTTGCATATAGGGGCCATAAAGATTGAATATAGATTTTGTTTACAGACTCTGCTTCTTAAGGATTTAACTAAACAAGTGTTGCTTTAAATGGTTGCCTTGAGGACAGAGGTTGAGAAAGCACACTGTCAAGGGAAATTCATTTTCACGATACAGACATTATTAACTAAACCAAGGCTATAATTATGGGTATGATTCTGTTTTGACACAGCAGTGCAAGTCCTTCAGTCAACAAACAAACAATAACTGATGCGATTCCCCAACGTGTAAAGTAGCATCCCGGTTGTCAAATCAAGTGAGATTTAGCAATGACCGTATTTGGTTTGCAGATTTTATGTTTTTTGTATTATTTCAAAGACATTGAATTGCTTTGAAATGGCAATCGAAATTCATAATTAATCAGCAATGTTTCAACATGAAAATACATTGTTTATTATTGGATCAAACTAAAAATAATATGCACTTCAATGTTGTTGTGGTCCTGGGCCCTAGATCTATACCTTCTGAAAGTTGTTTTTATCTTATCTGCGCTTACTGTAGACATGATTGCTTATATAAAAACGGTATAAATACAAATGCAACATGAAACTGTGCCATTCAGTACATTTTACTCAAAATTCAATCAGTTCTTCCAATGTTTTCTTACGTCAACATAAAAGACTTAGACCAAATTTAAAGGCAGAAGGCTGTCGATAAACCGAGTTGATGTTGACCTCAGCTTCGGCTGAAATCAATTCTAATCGGCAAGAGGTCAAACACAATCTTTTCTGCCCGTCTGCACTCGTAGGTGTGGGTGTAACCGAGGTGAGAACAGGCACTTAGTCCTCCCACTTCCACGCTGAATCATCAGGGATCGCAGCAAAAAGGTCAGACGCTTTGTGTCCGTGTAACGTCTCAAACCATTCATCATCTATTTGGAGCCTGAGACCTTTCTAGATCCATGCGCAGAATGGACAGGGAACGGGTCCCTAGTGTGAAGCGAGCATACTTAGGATATCTCGGGGGGATAATTTCGCATGACTGACTTAGCTGTGGTATGTTAACACAGAGAATAAAATAAATACACATTTAGCTGGCAAACCTGTCATGGACCTCTTTAATGTATATTTACATTTGAATAATTGAGTACATCGTTTTTTATTGAGCTTTCTTGTTTCTCTGCTAAAACATTGAATTCACCATGTGTTTGTGCTGTTCAGCAGTTTCTTTGGGATAACTTTCTTCTCTTATTTTAGGTCACTTGGGAACCTTTAGTTGTGTATTATGTTTAGTCTTGTGTTCTTTTCTTAGTGGTGTTCTGAAACAGAACTTCAGTTTTAAAGGGGGAAATGTGAAGTGACATTTAACAGCATCCCCTCAAATGCCTCTTACGCCCTGTCCTAGAATCACAATAACGCTGTGAGTCATGATTAAAAGCATTTTTTACCATTTGTATTTTCATAAGTTCCAAGTCAAAATGTTTATCCAAACGGCAAGGCGTCTTGCAAGAGAAAAAACAGCACACACACACGTGCACACACACACACACTTACACACCCACCCACACACGCACACACGCACACACACAGACACACACACACACACACACACACACACACACACACACACACACACACACACACACACACACACACACACACACACACACAGACCTGGTTATGCGAAACGTCACAAACCACTCGGCTCCCTAAGATGTTTATTCAGGGTAAGAGTAAAGGCTCCGATATTGCTTCATCCGAAATAGAAATTGGCCTGGGACGTGAGGGAAGGTTTGCAACACATCGTCAAACAGTGCAGGCTCTTTGATTTCCTGCTGTGTTGCACGGGCCGTCTGTCAGAAAACAACATGAATTAGCATACAGTGTGTTCACCCGCACCAAATACACAGCTGGACAGAATTGGTCAACAAACACGCATGCTTTGTTATGTTTCTGCATTTGTCCCCCCTGACTCCTGCTTCCAGTACCAGTCACCTCAAGTAAAGCCCTTAATCACAGTTACGGGCTTGAAGAGCTTCAAGTGGCCCACAGCGGAACTGCATAGAGAATACAGAACGTGTTCATAACAACATAGCAGCATTGAACATGAAGAATGAAGTAGCCTGGAAGGCTGAGGATTCTCCTCATTCATTATCCCTGTTGTCAATGAGTTTCAGTTTCGATGCGTCATTAAAACAGAAACAGGGACGTGGAATGCTGGGAGGTTTTGACTGGGTTCAGATTTGTGTTTGTTTTGTTGGTTCTTGGTATGTTTTAATTGCTATGATATATTTGGTCTTCATAATTATATAGTTTGTCGTTGCTTTTAGGACATTTGGTACAATAAATAAACAAATCTAAAGTTAGACCTAAACTGATACGGTGATACGGCTGCAACATCAGTCAATATCTGATGCTCTGCTACTACATATACTATTCTACTTAACCGTTAGGCATACCTGATAAATAAATGAACATCAATTTGTAACGCAAACGCACAGGAAAGATTGAGAAGGTAGCTCTTTTAAAAGGACATGATATAATAGCAGTCAACATCAACACTGAGTTTAATTCAGACAGGTTGAAAACACACAATTAAAGGCCTTGATTAAATAAGGGGAATCCGGAATAAATGTACCAATAAATGTTAACGAAGAGATTATTCCATTGTGTTAATGCAATGCTCGATTCATATATGTGAAACTTTTATCCTATAGGCCTACATGTACACAAAGCTTAAAGTTAGCATAATAAATCCGTCACATATCTGTGTGCGTGTTGATACGGCAAACGTAGTATTCCTTATAATACTTAGTATAACAATTTTTCCTCGGACTTACCGTATTTTATGTTCGCTGAGTCAATATCAATATCTGCAGGGGAAAGCATGACAAAAAGTCCGTCGTAAAGAAGTAAAGGCGCATGCAATGGTCCATTACGGTAAAGCCTGCGTTTAGAAATGTAATACATCAGCCTAAATACATTTATTTTCAATTTAAAAACATTACTTTCTCTATGGAGAACATTTTAAAACGTGTGTATTGAAAAAAAGTTTGTTATAAACGCTAATATAAATAAATACATCCCTCAAAATGAGTGATGACGTGTTACTCGGGTCCTTTTGACTTCCGGGTCTGTGTGCACTGTGGTGAGGAATCCATCTAGCCAGAAAAGATGTGAGTTTCAAACCGTTTCTGGAAGATTTGCTCTTTAATACATGTTCCATTTCTGGGCTCACACTCTAGCTCTTAATAACGCAATATACTTATCTTCTTCAGGTCTAAAGTAACGTTTAAAATCACACTGACGTCGGATCCTCGACTACCATACAAAGTGTAAGTCTAGTGACAGCTCATCATACACACCGGTTTGTGTCTTGCTGTGGTCATTCATGGATGTATTTAATGGTTTGATTTACAGCTCATCGCCATACATTATCTTAGACGTGCAGCCTAAACGTACACTGTCAACCTAATAGCTGGTCCAATTGATCAATATTCCCCGTGTTGTTTTTATGTATCTGTGGGATGTCGTCCTTTTTGTATACTCTGTTTTAAAGCAGGCTGTTCAATGTAACAGCTGCTAGTTAGTAGAGAGCCCGTGTTCTGTGTGTTTCGTGGTTGATTCATGGTGTGTGTGTGTGTGTGTGTGTGTGTGTGTGTGTGTGTGTGTGTGTGTGTGTGTGTGTGTGTGTGTGTGTGTGTGTGTGTGTGTGTGTGTGTGTGTGTGTGTGTTACAGACTCAGCGTCCCAGAGAGCACCCCATTCACCGCAGTGTTAAAGTTTGCCGCTGAGGAGGTAAGATTTCACCAACAGTAAGCCTTGATATTGTGACGGTTGTGTGGTTTGTTTGGAGGCTGGTACAAACATGTTTGTGGCGCATACAACTGTAATCTAGAATATAAGCATCCATACAGGTCCTACATACAATAGGCTTATTTGAGTTGTGCAGTGATTTAAGTAAAAATAAAACTCAAAATTCTCCAATATATCAGCGACCCTTTTAATATATATTAATCTGAATGGAATAAGAAGCCATATAGTCATGATTATTCAAACAGATGGGTTATCATTAATCTAACCAAGGCTACCCATTCCCCATATGCATACATACAGTACAAGTACTATTTTTAAGTGCCAGAAGGTACAACGTACAATAAGTGCAGTGGGGGGTAAGGAGGGAGGCTATGCAGTCAGGGTGAACATATTTGTGACTATTTGTGAAATCAGTTAACACCTATTTTAATGTACTATAAAGACAGACTAGTCGCTGCTTACAGAATACTTGCTTGGAATACATGGTGTGTGTGTGTGTCTGTGTCTGTGTGTCTGTGCGTCTATGTGTGTGTGTTTACCCGTTTGTCCTAAGGAAAAAATCGACACATAATTACCACCACTGGAGGGCTATGTGTGTTTTCTCGTTATGTGGAGACTGTTTTAAGAGCGGGTAACAGCCTCCAACAACGTCCTGCAAATTGGAGCCAGTGGGTAATAGGTAATGGGTTTGTGTGTCTCTGTCCCACAGTTCAAAGTGCCCGCAGCAACCAGCGCCATCATCACAAACGGTGAGCTCCCTCCGATACCCTGCTGCTGTATTATGGTCTGGTTTGACACTGCCTCCGGAGGGTTTCTCGTTGGAAAAATGGGCTTGGATTCAAACACTGGATCTCTATTAATGACATTGTAATTGGCCTTGTAATAGGATACTTGTAATTGGAATTAATGCGTACTTTATCTTATTTTTATAAGGGATAAAAACAATCATTCTTTGCACAATTGGTATTCTTAGTTACAGACAAATGTGTGGTATACATTAGGGCTGCTCGATTATGGAAGAAATCATAATCAGGATTATTTTGGTCAATATGGAAATCACGATTATTCAAACGATTATTTTTTAGTTTGAAAACATGATGTATTTATTCAGCATGTGACTCACAAAAAAAAAAACTTTGTAACTGGGAACTTTTTAAAAAATACAAAAAATGGTCAAAGAAAAATGTTTCAAATCTAAAATAATGTAAAGATATGTATCCAGCTGTCCAAAAATTGTTTCAACCCGATTAGATTAGTTTTCTGATCGTTAAAACGCTAAAATTGAAATCGCATATACTATTGATAAGGGTGGTAACCTTTACCAGTACTTACTGCCTGAAACAGGACTCGTTGAAAATGTTGAAAATGGCGACTAAACCTCTGTTGACCCCACCCCTCTGTCTCTCGGCTCCTATGCAGATGGGATCGGAATCAACCCGGCGCAGACGGCAGGTGAGTCTTCACTCTCTCTTCGCCTTCTTCCTGATCTCTCAGCGTGACTGCAAAGCATACTATTGATCGAAGCCGCTGTCGCTGTTTTGGGCTTTATTACTTTGTATGGTTCTACACATGGCTGAAGAGAATATGTGTGCAGGGTGACGTGTACCAACGCCCACTCGGCCCTATGTCTCTCGGGCCGCGCTGGCCTGTCGGAGGCTAGCAGGGCCGTACGTCTGTCGGGGTTCGTCTGAATATCAGGGCTGATCTCGTGGTTCCGATTTAATCAGCCTGATTCATTATCACCTGGGTGGCTCCCAGCCCGGCTTGTAAGTCGTCCTGGATACCAGCGGCTGCCGAATGCAAGTGTCATTAGTCACAGCAGAAGGGGTGCTTGTTTGGCTGGCGTTGTTCACTGTTTATTATTGACACATCTTCAGATGCGAGCCACAGTGGAATTAAAAGGGGATTAGTGAAACACCAGAGGACCGCCCCCCCCCGCAGTCACTGCTGTTCTCAACAATATAATAAGCTTATACTTCTTATAGAGGTGTATCAATCTGGTCCTTCACTTTATGGCCTTTTGCTTCGACACAGATCGGGTAGCGGAAGCAACATGGAGGCTGAGCGAAAGGCATGGACCTGTAACCAATGGCATCGTTAACTCAGAGGGGCCACGAGCTGAAGTTCATAGGCAGTGACGCATGGTGGATGTTCAATGGCTGCCGACGGTTTCTGTGTAAGACGTAGATAAAGGCCGGCTGAGATGGGTGGTTTAATGGCAGCCCGAGTCAGGCTTCTCGCTCTGCCATTCATGCTGTGTCCGTCTAAGAATAGCTGCTATCTTGAGACGACTCTCTCAAAACGGTTCTCGCCTCCCGTCGAAGCTTTCCCTATCGCAGGGAAGAAAGGCACTCGTTCTTTTTCTTCAAACCCCTTTGTCTCGAAAGAGGCGAGATGAAAGCCGAGCCTACTTGCGCACCGCTGACCCGTCAAACAGAACGAATGATTTGTGTGGACAAAACGGCTCACGAAACCTTCCACGAGAAAGGAACCCTCTTACAGTCGACCCCGTCTGCCCTGGTGTACGGATCGTCTGGGCCGTTTTGCAATACGTTGTACATTGAGATGTTAAGCTGCAGAACAAACGGTATGCAAATCGCCGGCTTAGAAGCCGACGCGGTTTGCCCCTGTTTGCACTTTGATGCGCCGCACCTCAGAGCCTGACACCGCATCAACTCTATTTGCGGTCCATTATATTTCCATAGCCCTACGTCTCGGTCACACTCGGCTCCACTGTGGTTTTGTAAATGTAAACGGTTCAAGGATTTATAAAAGGTTAGCGAATGCGTGATTCATTTTGAACACATGAATGGAGAAGGAAACCGAATCACTGGCAGTGTCATAAACGGAGTAACCCTGATTTGATGAACGGCCAATGAGTCCACGGTTGCTCGCTGCACCCACTGGCTCGGCCGTGGGAAAGTGGGTGGGGGGGGGGGGGTGACATCACCGTGTGTAGGGAGCCTCGCTTGCTTCAAATGAGGTCATTTCTGTCAAAAGGGACGCCCACCGATGAGGGACAGACTCTTCTGTTGCTAGGTCAGTCCTAGCAACAGAACAGAGTAGACAGCCTCTTGACGGATTTCACTCGCAGGCCATTGATTGACACGACCACATCCGTCAGCCAGCAGGTGAACATAATCCCGCCGCAGTACTGCTGGATGCATAGGCGCCGCATACTCCCTCCCTCCGCCCAGAGCAACGTCGTTACCTGCCTGGCTTATGTAACCACCCACAGCTTCGATAGGTATCCATGTGTGCTTTTGAATCTTCCTTTAGGAGCTTTAGTAAAAAGGTTTATATTAAGCTCTGCAGTGATTCCTAAGGGGACGCCACGCTTTCAAGTAGTTGTAAGCAGGAGCAGGGTTGTTTTTTTTGTTTTTTTCTCCTTCCCTTGACGTTGAAGCCTCTTCAGATCCTCGCGTGCTGCTCGTTAGTGACAACGCCATGGTAACGAGGAGGCCGTATTTCGATCAGAGCGGGGACAAGGGGCCCCGGAGTGCAGTTTAATCACATTCATCCTCTCGGCCCCGTGTTGAAGATGATCTAGGTGCCTGCCGGGGGCTGTGTGTCTCCGGAGGTCTGTCGTCGGGAGACGGCTACTGATGCTCGAAGGAACGGGACTCGTAGAGCTGCTGGGGAAGAGAAGCCAAGTCTGCCGTTTTCTGTTGATTTAGTCGTGTTTATAGGACATATTAATCATGTGATTGATGAGTCAAAAGCCCACTATGATCGTAATTGCGTGGTTTTGAATTCAAGCCCTGTGGTTTTAATATCATTTTAACCATGTGGACCAAGGGACAGTAAATCCTGATTTAATTAACAATTTTCTACTCGTCAGTCCAAGCTTTTGTTTTTCTCAATGTTTTTTTGTATGACATATGCGTTTAGTCTTGTCAGCAGAGGCTTTTTAAAAAAGAAAATACAAAGCAGACTTAAGTTCTTAGGACATGTGTTCAAAGTGAGCGTGAGAGCAAGCATCAAAGCGCACAATCAAAACATTCCCTGGGCCGCCGACCTAGTTCGTAATTAACGACGAGACGGAAGTTCAGTGTCTCGCTATAGGAACCTGCGCACCTTAATAATTAATAATAAAAGCCCCAATCTCATTGCAGACATAGCGTGTAGAAAGTTGATCACATCTTTCTTCACATTTCCGAGAATGATGTGTCTTTTATTTGTTCATTTATTGATGTTTGACTTCCCTGTCCGCTAGACTACCGCTGTGACACCCACATCTCGTGGATCGATAACGTCTAACCTCTGTGCGCCTGCAGGCAACGTGTTCCTGAAGCACGGCTCGGAGCTGAGGATCATTCCCCGGGATCGCGTGGGAGGGAACGGACGGACGGGTAGCACGACGCCACAGTGACTCACCCGCATGGACCCCTGTAACCTCCACCACCACCACCTCCACTACCACCGCGACGACTCATCAAACCCAGGAAATACCCCAGACATCGCTTCTCGGTTATTTTTTATTTTGGTTTAATTGTAGTTTTTTTTTTTCTTTCTCCCCTATATTTATTTTTATCTGCAGTGAGTCACCTGTATGGAAGCTTTTCAAATTCCGCGCATATATAGATATGAACGGACAGCATGCCAGTGGAAGTGTGTATGTCTGAACACTGCTTTGGCAGGGTTTCAGTCAAGCAGGGTCGCTCTCTTAATTGCACGGGAAAGGTGGAGCTGTAACAACGCGAAAAACTCTTGCAAAAAATAACGAGCATGGAGTTGGCATTGCTAAATGTTACAGCCTACCTTTTTTTTTGGACAATAAAACATACTACTACGTGTGTCTAACCATCATTGTCTTTGCATGTTTACTTTCCTAATTGATCTGTCATACAATCGGGACAATAACATTGCTAGATTATTGAAAGCTTTAGCTTAAGGTATGTTTACATAGCTCTATAACTAGAACTAACGACGTTATTCATTCCCACAAGAAGATACACTTCTTAATCAGTCAAACCCGGTATGACCCATCATGAACAAGTTTTAAACGACAGAGGTTTGAAACCTTGCTAAGTATATCATGGGCTATGGAAGAAATTACTATTTTTAAAATGTTATAAAATATGTATTGTGTGTTTTCAGGGACCTCTGGCATTTAATGATCTATTAAGCTTCGTCTGTAAGGATGTGTAACTACTTACTATAGTTGGAATAAGTCCCGCTTCTCACGAGCAACAGATCTTTGCTGACCTCTGTTGGGTTGGCGCTGTAATTTCACCCTTACTGTTTGAACAAATTCTTGAAAGCTCATGAAACACAGATTCACATGACGAGCAGGTTCATGCAGCATGGGAGATACTGGAGTCCATCTAGCCGGTGGTAACTGTCACTGTAGAAGCCTGGTAGGACCTATTCAAAGGTCAAACATGTGGGGCCAGTGTCATGGACCTATCGGGTGACCAGAGTGTGTCACATGATCCAGTCCACATCCACAATCTGTGCCACCATTTATAACATGTAATTACTGAGAAGCTATTTTCTTTGTGTCTATTAAAGAACAACATTTGATCGCATCAAACTGTTTTCTGAACACGATAGTTCACATTGAACACAGCTCTGCTTGTCATTGCATGTTTGACTTGTGCAACGGCTGCCATTAGTAAGTGTTCAGACTCGCAACACTTTCTTCTCAAATTGATCACTTTCTTCAGCCTAGGTTTGAAGTTTCCTTTCACAACACTATACACATGTAAAGAAAAACTAAATCTGTGGCGCAAAAAGAAAAAGTGAGAAAGCCAATTTAGTGACCAATGTAGACTCTCTCCATAGCTCTCTCCTCAGTAGCTCAACAATTCTTGCTGACCTTGTACGTGGTCGACTAGGAGAGAGATGGATGGATTGCTCCGTGTACAACCAGACAAACAACCTTGTTTATGCTAGCCTGTTTTATTTCAGGGTTATGACACTGGAAACGTGAGATGCCCCCAGGGTCAATAGGTCATTAGTCAAGTTTATAAGGTGTAGGTTTGAAGACTCCTGACAATCTAAATTGTCAGGAAGTGGCATAGAACAAAGAAATCAATGTAAACCAATAACATTGAAATATCCCAATAATATTAAAGGTGGGGTATGGGATTTGCGAAACGCCAGCAGATTTTGAAAATACACAGCTCAAATGGTCCTACCCCTTCTCCTTCAACGCTAATTCTGACTCCCCCCATTCCAAGTACATGGACGTGCAATCATGCACGTCCGAACACAGATTCAGCTCCAGTAGCTACCGCAGGATAACAACAGAAGCTTGCTCTGGGTCACGAGCTTTGAGTACGTGCACGAAGGGGTCGTGCGGGGAGCGGGGGAGGGGGAGTGCAGTACGACCGTTTGATTGACGTACTTACTGTCCAATGCCACTCGGTGGGTCTGGAAATCATTGGCTGGAGTTTTTCGAGCCCTGCCCGTTCCACAGATGATTGACTTGTTTAATTGCATGTCAGTACTTCTAACTCAGTGGGTGTAAGTGGGTTATGATAAGGATTTCAAGTAATTATTGCAAAATGCCAAAAAAGAATTCCATACCCAACCTTTAATAGAAAGAAAGCTGTTTGAATATAGACTTCCAAAGTGATACATATTGGTCTATATGGGTCCAGCTAAATAGGGACAGGGGTCATGGGTCATGCAGGGCCCATGTTCTTGCGGGCCACCAAGAAGAACGAGGCCTCGTAGTCGCATTTGTGGTTCTGCTCCCGGTTCTCCGCCGCCTGCGTGGCGAAGTCCAGCAGCACCAGCCCCAGCCGGGTCAGGCTCTCCTCGATGAAGTCCCGGCTCAGGCACACGATGGGGAACCTCTGCTCCCCCACGGTGTAGTAGTTCTCCCCCAGGTCCCCGATCAGCACCAGGACGCCCCCGGGCCGCAGGTGGCCCACCACGGCCGCCAGGGACCGCCGGTACGAGTCCCGGTCCGGGCAGGCAGCCTCCAGGCACAGGGAGGACAGGACGCAGTCGGCGGGCTCCAGGACCACGGGGTGGAAGGGGTTGTCCAGGGTCACGTCGCACGCCAGGACCCGGCCGATCCTCTGCCGGAGCGTGGCGCTGATCTCCTCGGGCGTCCTCCGTTTTGAGAGGAGAGAGAGCGGGGAAGAACAGGGAAAAATGATGGAACGTCACGTCGACGTCACAGTTTAAGGATGTGAGATTTAGGAGAATGATAGAGACGGCGTTCACGCTACTACCAGACATTCGGATGGAGCCCCCACAACCTGCTTTAAAGTGGTCCTTCTCCACCTGATTCCCTACCCCCACATACGACAACAGCGGTCATCTAACCACATTTGTGGATAGTGGAGACAGAGATTCCGTTTTTTTTTACCCTGTGTGTGCCGATTGTTTGATATGTAAACACACCATGGAGCTAGCTAGCATGGTTTTTAGAACCTTTCGTACAACAATAATGTATCACCAACTTGACCAGTCTCTCTCTCTCTCTCTCTCTCTCTCTCTTTCTCTCTCTCTCTCTCTCTCTCTCTCTCTCTCTCTCTCTCTCTCTCTCTCTCTCTCTCTCTCTCTCTCTCTGTCTGTATATGTCCGTGTGTATGTGTGTCTTTGTGTTTGTGTGTTTTATTCGTGAGAGAGAGTGTATGTTCATCTGTGAGTGAGTGTGTTCTTTAGGGAGTGTGTTATTAGTGAGTGTGTTCTTAGTGAGTGTGTTATTAGTGAGTGGGTTCTTAGTGAGTGAGTGAGCGAATGAGAGCGAGTGTTCAGAAGGCCTCCCGACCAAAAAACAGCATCTGACCCAGACATCTGGCTCTCCTATCGGGCTGTCTTCCACTTCTTCCCCTGGGAGGTGGTGATCAGCATGACCCCGTCCTCCATACAATACCTGGTCCCCTCCAGCTCGCAGACAAACTGCATGTGGGCCCCCCAGTCGAAGTGGCCTTCCTCGGAGCGCAGCCACTTCTCCAGCTCCCTGCGGTTGACCTCCGTGTAGTCTGACAGCACAATCTCCTGGTAGTGGGCGCAGGCACTGAGTACCGTATGCAGGGTGGGGCCCGTCCCCACTTCAATCAGCCTCTGGCCCTTGTACTGGCCTGCACAGTCAGGAGGGGACAGGGACATCAGGAACCGACAGAGCTGCTCACAAAACAATACACTGAATTTAGTATTGTTGTGTCTTGTCTATTGACTGAAATGCTGACACTCAATCACAGTGTGGTTGTGTTATCCTCATGGTTTATGTAATCCATTTTCTTCTTTTTTTACGATTTTCCTTTTTTTTTGCATTAGTATGCTTTATTGTAGATATATATCGACAGGGCGGTATCGGAGGTAGAGGGGAGGACATGAAGCAAAAGACAACGGGCAGGAATCGAGCACGGGTCGCTGCGATCAGGACTAATTGGTATACGCGCTCTACCCAGTGAACAACCGGGGCGCCCCTTAACCCGTTTTTAACAGAAACGGCCGCGAGAAAGTGCAAAGCTCAGTGGAGAAGATAATTTCTGTGACACAACTGGCGGTTCCTCTTTGGCAGCGATTTGTGAGATTGATAGTTTGTCGCTAAACTGGTTGACCCTGTAGTAGAGTGACATCACTAAATCACAAAATCAAGCCATCCCATCCGCCCCGATATAATGGTTCTCTTTCTCTTTATCAAAGTGAGTGACCAGAAGAACGCAGTGTCAGACGTCTCAGTCCCCAGTACCTGAGGAGAAGGTGCGGCTCAGGTGGGACAGGACAAACTTCACAAAACGCCAGTTGTCGCTTTGCTCCGGGGACTGAGCTGGCTGATAGCAGTAGCCCAAGTACGTCCCGGCGTCGAATTTGGTCTGGTAGATCTCTTTTGAGGAGACCATTGGTGGGCTGGAGTCATGGTCCATGCCTTCTGAATTGCCTTTGAGGACGTAGGACTACATGGAAGAGACGGCAAAATAGTGAAACTGTTGTGGCTCGCTGCTCATTCTGCCTGTCCGTCTGTCCGTCTGTCTGTCTGTCTGTCTGTCTGTCTGTCTGTCTGTCTGTCTGTCTGTCTGTCTGTCTTCTCCTGCTGTCTGTCTGTCTGCCTGTTCCTGCTGTCTATCTGGCTGTCAACTGCCTCTCTGTCTGTCTAGTCGTCTTAGTGTCTCTCGTGTCCTCCGCACCAAACTCAAACCTCAAGCACCCAAATTTAGATTGTGACTGACGGGGTAAAGGTTAATACAAATAGATGGACAGAAATATTTAGTAGATATAAATAAAGTCATAATGAAATATAAATGGCCTGTCTCCGTTTATCTTGAAACAATATGACAGCTGATGACGACAACCACCAGTCAGTCTACAAAACGTCAGGGCTGAGTTAAACCAAACCGAAGGGCAAGATGAATTGCAAAACAACCGTAACCTATAAACCTATAATAATAAATCAACTTATTCCTTGCAAATCCCTTGAGTAACCGTAAGGTCAAAGAGTAACTGACCTGACAGCCGTTTGTGAAGGACCGTAGGCTCCTAATGTGACGCACTTTATTTTGGAGCGCCGGGTCTGGCCACGCCCACACAGCGCCTCGGCCTGGACGCGCGCATCGTCTCACCTTTCATATCTTGTTCGGCAAACTTGTTCAGCGATCAAACCCGTTGGAAAATCACGGAATGAAAATAGGTGAGGAGGAATAAAATAATCCTAACATTTTCTTTTCGAGATAACAAAATCAATATCTTAAGTAATAGATATCTAATATAATTGATATCTACTCACCCACAGGTAACTTATATCTGTGGTTACTTTGGTAGAGTAAAAGATGATAAAATAAATAAAAGAGCTGAGCATAAGTACAGACAGAAACGAAAAACAAAAAAGGATAGAAATGAAGACCACAAACACATTTGTAAAATATAATTTATGAGTCAAGTATTACTACAATGGGTCTGGCTCTGCTGGACTTCAACACGCAGCTGGAAAAGAACCGAAAGCAGAACACGAAAGGCGACTGCTAGGCCTCGTTCTTCTTGGTGGCTCGCAAGAACATGGGCCCTGCATGACCTGGAGGGGGAGCAAGAAGGCTTGTCTTGGTCCGGGTTCTCCGGACTTCTGAGGCGCTTGACAGTAGGGCTCTTCGTACAGGCCAGGGGCTACTCAATTTGACATTTGACTTCAAATTGTTTCAAAACACATCCGTCCTTCACAAGCCTACCCGATTATAATCGAGCACTCATTCAAAACCAAACCTCTGGCACTGCGTTTAAACAATCCCTGCAGAATGTATAGTCATCACGCCTGTTTATCATTTTATTATATAATTAAATTACCTTCGCATAATTTGCTGTTCCCCGGTATTGTACTGAGTTGGTGGTTCAGGGGGCTTCTACGTCAAACACAGCATTTGCATAATGTTTTAATTGCACAAATTCTCGTTTTATTAATAGCGCACCTACGCGCTATAATCCTCCAATCATACTCTGGCGCGTGTAGCGAGATTAGGGAAAGAGCAGCTGGTGACCTTCTCGTATTGAGGAACTAGATCTCTAGAAAAGGTTAATCCCAATTGGGTTTAATTTTTCTAATCAGAAAATTAATTTCAGCGTCTCCTCGTCGTCCCCTTATCATTTTGACTAGGTTTAACGTGTGGCTCTTCAGGTGGCTTAGGGGCTGATTCGAGATCCTCGGGTCCTACTGCAGGGTGGCCGTTTGTGGGTCGATTGCTCAAAGTCATTCAATGTTTTATCGACCCATCCGTCTATCTCTCTCTCAGACGTCCATCCCTTCTTTTCTTCCCCCTCTCTATCCATCCGTCTTACAACTTTCATAAATATTGCTGTACTAACATCGTATCAAACCACCATCATACTGGATGCACATGTTCCATGTTACGTGCTTGTGATTGGCCAGACCCGGGCAAGTTCGGTTGCTAATCTGTCTGAGCGGGGCAGACGCTTGCACATGCCAGAGCAAAGAAAAACATGAGCTCGCAGATTCGTCTGGTACCTAGGCTACCAGTACCCTGCAACACAAAATGTACAATGTCCCATGTCCCCAAAATGAAACAAAAGCATTCCTCAGAATGGAAATCAGCTATCCTGAAATGGAAAATCCTGACAGTGCATCGACTCAAGAGTTCTGGTTCAAGTTTCCAGATGTCCTAACCTTCTTCATTTTAAAACAGGCCTCCATTCTTCTGTGACTACCTGATATCCCGTCTGGGGTTCAAAAAGTAGGGCCTACCTTCCTCTAAGCGTCTTGACATAAAGCCTAGAGGCAGTGGCGCAAAAAGTGGGTATGCACTATATGTGGCACAGAGGGGCGTCAAAGCGATGGTAAAGATACCATCAAATGACAAGAATTGGAGGAGAATGTGGAACAGAGAGGTGAAGATGAGTTGGAGGAGGATGTGGAACAGAGGGGTGAAGAGAAGGCCTTACTCAGAAGATCCATCTGGCCACCACCACACCAGATTGTGGACTCATTTATGCAGTGCATGGTTTAGAATGCCCCACAGAAATGTCCTGTTGGGCCATATCCAAGATCAGACAAGAGTAAAGGTATTTTTCCCTAGCATACTAACTTCGTTCAATGTCCAATGGAGAAAAAGTGCAGTGGGATTGGTTACAGTACTCCAAAAGTAAGAATAAGGTGTATTGTTTTACATGTCATTTCTTTGGTGGAGCTAGAGTTGTTGACACACGGGTACAATAACTGGTTGTGTCTTTCAAAAACATTTTGGTGCCCTAGGCATGATTAGTTAGTGATGTTTAACCCATCCAAGACCACAAGGTACCAACAAAGATCTTTATCTTTTGTATTGTTGCATAAGTTCTTCAAGGAAAGTGATCAAATCCTGGATAGCTTTTAAGAGACTTTATTTGTTATAAAGTATTTCGGTATGGTAAACTAATACTATGGAGCAAAAGGAGGTGGAAGCGTGTCTTTGCACGTGCTGAGCCACTTCTAGCTGATCATAAACATTAACCTTGTCTAATCGCTGCCAAGAAGATTCTAACGAGCTCCTCGCTCGATGTTTACTATTATGGTAGAATGCACATGGCCCGGAAGGAGTGGGCGGAGCCGGTGTGACGTATTACCCTCGGCCTCCTCACCTGTCTGTGGTGCTGCCCTCTGTGGATAGAGCAGCTATTGCAGCCTTCAGTAAGGTCCTGCTCCCCTTGTGGCTATGTATAGTATTTACGGCTTATATGTTTGGTCCTTTGTCCTATTTGGTATATGGTTACTTAGTTAGTTAGTTAGTAGTTCGATGAAACCCCTCCATCCTCTTCGGTCTTGTGCCTTCCGATCCAGTTGTTGCCATGTCAGCCCTTTCGTCTTCAGCTCCTGCTCTGTGGTTCTTCTCCAGGTGACTCTAGGTCTTCCCCTCTTTCTCTTGCCTTGTGGGTTCCACGTTAGGGCCTGCTTTGTAATTGATTAGCTTTTTCTTGATTTGAGTGCGTGGCCTATCCATTTCCATTTTCTCCTCCTGATTTGGGTCTCTATTGGTTCTTGTTTGGTGAGTTCCCAAAGGTTGGCATTTGAGATGGTGTTGGGCCAGTAGACTCCCAGGAGGCTTCGTAGACAGCGGTTGCTGAATGTCTGTAGTTTGTTGAGTATGTTGCTGGTTGTCTTCCAGGTTTTGGATCCGTAAAGTAGAGTGGACTTGACATTTGAGTTGAAGATTTTTAGTTTGGTCTTGATTGGTATGTTTTTTGTTTTCCAGATTTTATTCAAGATGTTAAATGTTGTCCTTGCTTTCCCAATTCTGGCTTTGGCATCCTCCTCCGATCCTCCTATATTAATTACACTCCCAAGGTATGTGAAACTGGTTACATCCTCTAGCTGGATTTGATCCATGCTTATTGGTGTGTTGTTCTTGTTGTTGATTCACATTACTTTGGTTTTTGATGAGTTGATTTTGAGGCCGAGCGAAGCAGCAGTTATCTCTAGTTTGTGTGATTTCTCCTGCATCTGTTGGTGGGTGTGTGCAAGTAGGGCCAAATCATCAGCAAAATCCAGATCCTCTAGCTGTTCGGTCAGGCTGGAAGGTGGGACCCCTCTGGAAGGGCCCCTCTCGCTTCCTCTTTCCTGTGAGAAGCGAAGCAGTAAGCAATATACTAGGCTTGATCACGATGAACTTTTAGCCAGTGAGCAACAGACTTTTACAATAAAAAGAAGAAACTGTGTTAATGCGAGATAAAATAATTGTCTGCGATAATAACGCGTTAACTTGCCCAGCCCTAGTAACTACTAATGTTAGCTTGCCATGGTTATTTGCCTCATGAACAATGCTTACGACATTAGAGATGATATTTGTTTGCTCACTTTATCAAGCTGGCTCAAGATCTTTCCTACCATAAATGTAATGCCTTGCATGCCTAGATGACATATTTGCAGGATTTAAAAAAAATCTGAAAGAAAAGGTGAACTAAAACGTTTTTAACCTTAAATGTTGTCAGGGCCTTAGCTTGTATCATATCTTTAGGTAGTTTATTCCAGCTATGTGTTGCATACTAGCCAAATCTTTTTTTTTTTGTTTTGACTCTGGAAATAATTACCTGACTGAACCCAGTTGATCTTAAAGGTAGAGGGTTCATATCTGATACTTAGGGTTGATTGATGCTACAGCAATTTGAAGTCATATTCTCCTATTAAATCCCATTGTATGTTGAGTTTCAAACAAACCCGAGTTTAGCTGAAGCAAAGTCAAATAATACACAAAAGGGTAAAATAGGACCTAGGCTGCTTTTATTTTCACCGATTGACATATCTTAACAATTTAAAAGCATTTTAGGTCATATTTTCCCTTAAACATCAAAACAAAAAGTTGGCCACCGATAGCTCCTAGGCAACATGTGGGCCCTACATGGGTTTGAAGGCATGGGACATGCTTGAAGATGGGACCCCGCCTTTTTTCCTGCTCACCTGATTTATCCCCTGTATTCAGTGGCGGACTCAGGGGGGGGGCAGGGGAGGCGACCGCCCCCCCTCGTGGCTCAATGGTTGAAAAAGCGCGCTAAGGTGCCCTTCAAGAGTGTAGAAAACGAGAGGAAATGCCTTATTGGCTGCCCTTTTCACGTGCAAAAAATGATTAGGCGCCCTCTAGGGTGGCCCTCTAGAACAAGAAAATTCAATGACGTGCCTTAATGAGTGCCCTTATAGTCCCCTTCTGCCCGTCTGGTGCCCTTTTAGTGCCCCCTTTAGTACCCTGATAGTGCCCTTCTGCCCGTCTGGTGCCCTTCTAGTGCCCTGATAGTCCCCTTCTGCCCGTCTGGTCCTTCTAGTGCCCTGATAGTCCCTTCTGCCCGTCTGGTCCTTCTAGTGCCCTGATAGTGCCCTTCTGCCCGTCTGGTCCTTCAAGTGCCCTTCTAGTGCCCTTCTAGTGCCCTTCTAGTGCCCTTCTAGTGCCCTTCTGCCCGTCTGGTCCTTCTAGTGCCCTGATAGTGCCCTTCTGCCCGTCTGGTCCTTCAAGTGCCCTTCTAGTGCCCTTCTAGTGCCCTTCTGCCCGTCTGGTCCTTCTAGTGCCCTTCCAGTGCCCTTCCAGTGCCCTTCTAGTGCCCTGATAGTGCCCTTCTGGTCCTTCTAGTGCCCTTCCAGTGCTCTTCTAGTGCCCTTCTAGTGCCCTGATTGTGCCCTTCTGCTCGTCTGGTCCTTATATTGCCCTTCTAGTGCCCTGATAGTGCCCTCTGCTCGTCTGGTCCTTATAGTGCCCTTCTAGTGCTCTTCTGCCCGTCTGGTGACCTTCTAGTGCCCTTCTGCCCGTCTGGTGCCCCCATGGTTGAAAAAGTGTGCTAAAGTGCCCGCTATGGTGGTGAAGATGAGAGAAAGTGCCTTATTGGCTGCCCTTTACACATGAACAAAAATTAATGAGTGCCCTAGGTTGCCCCTGATGATGATGATGTGCCCTCTAGAGCAAGAATATGGCAAACCGAAAAAAAACATGTTGTGGTTAGCTATTGAGGTGCAGACGTTCCTCTCTTTGGTAGCTGACGAACGGGGAATGCGAGGCGTTGCTTTCATGTGGTGTCGCCATGACAAACAGCTACATCGAGTGGTACTTAAATCTCCACTGGCTAACGAAGCAAAAAGCGGATTAAGAGTATGTCAGTAGTACCCATAGTGGAAAAGCGCAATTAGATGCTACGTAATATTTTCAGTTTGCATAATCCGTTTAAAATGTATGTACATTTTTTGAGCGTTCAATATCATTCAAGTGTAGGTCATTTCATGCAAGAGAGACGATAATGGTCAGCTATCCCCTCAACATGAAGGAAAACTTCCTTAAATGTTTCTGTAGCTGGCTGTCAGCGGTCAAAGACTGTATGGTAGCGGCACATTGAATTTTCTCCAGTCTAATTTTTACTTAAATGTTAGTAAAGATGAAAGCAGTAAGGCATCCTCCTTTCTTTGGCTAAAATGTGAAAGTGCACAATGATGTGAACAACTCATTTTGGTGTTTATAAAGTCGCTAGAATAAGGGGAAACAGTGTCTTTGAAGCAAAATAATTTCTGGGGCCCCAACATGGGGCCCCACCAGCGGACACGGTGGCTTTTCTAACTTGATGGTGTCTTGTTCCCCCAACGCACTTGTTACATCTCCATGTAGCACTTAAAAGAATAGTTGGGCTCATAATTTAAACGGGGGGTCTGCGCAATGTGAAAGTGCACAATGATGTGAACAACTTGTTGTTCACATCATTGTGCACTTTCACATGATGTGATAATTTAAACGGGATGTGATCACATGATGTGATAATTTAAACGGGGGGTCTGCGCAATGTGAAAGTGCACATTGATGTGAACAACTTGTTGTTCACATCATTGTGCACTTTCACATTGCGCAGACCCCCCGTTTAAATTATGAGCCCAACTATTCTTTTAAGTGCTACATGGAGATGTAACAAGTGCCCCGAATGGGACCTTCAAGGCAGCGCTTGCTAAGGTTAGGGGATAGGACCTTCCAGGCAGCGCTGCCTTTAAGGCTCCGTTGGGGGAACAAAACACCATCAAGTTAGAAAAGCCACTCTGTCCGCTGGTGGGGCCCCATGTTGTCCAGAATGTGCCCTTTTTATTTTTTCGCCCCTGCCCTTCAAACAGTCTGAGTCCGCCACTGCCTGTATTGTTAGTGCCCCCTTGACAGATTGTTTTATGCTGTTTCTTAGCTCGCCTAATTGGTTCTCTCCGTCCTGTTTCTGCCTGCATGCCTACTTGTCCGCCTGTTTTTGGATTAAACCACAGTTTTGAAAAGCACGGGTAGATTCTTTAAAAAAAAAAATATTAGTTGAGCCTTGCCCTGCTTCAAATCCATCTTTGGAGCTTTACTCTGCTTTTGGGTTCAGATTTCACGCACACACCTGACATTTATGTATGTTGCCTACTTAGACCCAACCTAACACCAAGTTTAATCCTGCATGAAACCCATGTGGGCCATTGACATTGGGCCATTATCGAAACCGTGGATATTCCCATACAAGGCCCGTTTTTATGTTATTTATGTTTAACATTAATAAATAAAATGTCCATAAGAAAACAGCAAATTAGAATAAACTGATTCATCTTCATAATTAAATCAATGTGTTTAACCTTCAATTCTGATGAGGTTATTGTGTTGAATCCTGGTTGCATATCGACATTGTCATTTATTAAAAAAAAGATAGTGTCAGTTCCCCTTAGATAATTCCCCTTTTCTTACGTCATTTGACCACTTCCTTAGCACCCAATAGATCACACACAAAAAGACCATTTCCAACCAGCTTTTATCATTAACACATTATTTTGATTCGCCATAAGCATCGGGAAACAGACCAGATCGAGGAACATTTGTTTTGTGGAATTTGGATATTATTATTATTTTTTAATAATAGAAATATGCACAGTAAGTATTTAACTTAATTTAACCCACTTCTTTCGCTATAATAAAGCTAAAATTCAAGTACATTATCTTTCTGCAAAAAGAAAATTAACATATTACCATTTCAAGCATGTGTTTATTTTTGCCTTTTATGTTCGTTTTTGATGAAAATGATTTTTATCTCATCACTATAATCATCATTATAAGAAACCGTTGGAGAGGAGAGAGTAAATCAGTTGAGGATCATATAGGAGCTATTTTTTCAGAATTTATAACAAAATCATAGAATGTAGATTCTAGTTGTTCTCTAAAAGCTTGGTTGTGCAACATGTCATGTATTGGAATTGTGCCAATATTAATTTCCTGCTTGGACTGTTCTCAACCTCACCTGAAAGTCACTTGGGAATGGGATAAATGAGACCATCTAACTGCCTGAAAAAATAAATATGGTAGGCATGCTAGCTGACTAAATATATGTGTAGAAGGTATAGAAGGCCTATTAACCGATGCTTTCTCAATCTGTCCTCTGGTGGTTGAGTTCTCTGGTTCAGGATAATCTTTGTATGCAAAGCAGCGAGCTGAATCAATGGGACACAAGGCATAATTTCTCAGAGAAATCAAACGTTTATTCAGATGCATTCAACCTACATAAAGTTTGTTCAAGGGAAGAACACAACCTGGACTTGAAAGGTCTATGCATCTTATCTGTTATCTTCAGGGCTAACAAATAAGAGTGAAGCGAAACAGACACATGCTCAGAAAAGGGGCACAGATTGTAAAAATTGTGAAAATCGATTACATAAAATAACAAAACTCCAAGAGACATCCTTCATAATAACAAGATATCTGAGTGACATGTATGCAGAATGTCGGTTACAGAAGTAGAGAATGTTCTACTCGGAAAGATAACTCAATATAAATTATATCTTGGACAACTAGTTGCAGCGAGTTGACTCATATGTAAAGCAGCTCTTCTAACTGACTAAAAATAAATGTAAGCGACTCTACCAGAGCAACAGGTACATAATCTCCCCATGTTAAAATTGGTTTAAGGCCAGCACTGCTTAGCCTGAAAAAAAAAAAGTTTCTCGTTTGCTTTTTTATGCATTTTTTTTTTTATTATTATGGTTTAAAAATATATATATATTATAGAGGACTATGGCTATGACTCAAATTCATTATATTCTTACAAAAGATTAATTACCATGTGATTATGTTTAACTGAGGCTGTTTACATCATGTAGGCCTATATAAGACGTTTTCATGAAATCTCAAACCCATAGCATCAGGATGCTATGCTTCAATTGCAGTATTTTGATAGCAGATTGTAATGACCGCTGTCTGTGTATCTTTGTGTGTCTGTTTGACAGTCTTTTAGGATTGGCGGTTTTAACCTGAGGGATTCCTCGGACTGAAAGAAATTAACAAACAAAACCAAAGATCCACTTGGTAGGACTCGAGATCCTTTGTGTTGGAAATTAACAACATCACCAATCTTCTTTTTGTGCTGGAATGAAAACGAAAATTGCGATGCCGTTAAGGGGAATTTGTTTTTGTTCATTGGGAATATTATATTTCTTTTTGAACAGTTTTATTTTTCCAACTGCTGGTTACGTGGTGAAGGGCTGCCAGATCACACAGAACACACGGGCCATATGTAAGAACAGTTTAAAAGTGTTTCCAATGGAAATTCCAGAAACAGTCACATTTATAGACCTGTCTGGAAACAACATTTCTAAATTAAATAAAAAAGCTTTGGAAAATTTACCAAATCTGTTGCACTTAAATCTGAGACACAACTTCATCTCCAAGATTGAATCTGGCACTTTTGTGGTTCAAATCTCTCTAAAGGTGATGTTTTTAGACAACAATATGCTTTGTAAGCTACAGGATGGTATGTTTGATGGCTTGGTCAATCTCATAGAATTGCATCTGACTTCCAATCAGATCCAAACAGTAGCACCGGACTCTTTCATGTCTCTGAGCAAGCTTAGGCATTTGGACCTAGGCCACAACAAACTGCGCCACTTAACAAATATATTACAACATACGCCACATTTACAATACCTGTTCATTCCAGCAAACAACATTTCAATTTTTCATTCATGGGAGCTGTCAAATAAGTCTACAGAACTTGTTAGACTTGTTTTGTCCCAGAATGATTTTATGTTCTTTAGGCTCACTGCAGATATCTTTCCCAACCTCAGAAAGTTGGACCTTGGGGATAGTATAAAGAATGGTATCGTCTGGGAGGTGAATGACACATCGTACCTTGGAAATGTGTTTACACTAGACATCAGTGGGGTTCGCTCCTCATTACATGGACTGCAGGAAGTGCTCGAGACATGTCACTCCTCACTGAAGTATCTGAAGTTAAACCATATCAATAACAACCTGCAGGTTCTCATCAATATTTCCTGCAAAATCCCAACCGTTAGCTCCTTTGAAATCCAAAATAATGGCATCAAAGTTATTACAGTGGACATGCTGCACTTGTGCACTAATCTGAAATTATTGGACTTGGGGATGAATGAGATAACTGACATCTCTAACAATTCGTTCAAATCACTTAGGAAGCTTAAGACTTTAATCCTAAAGTCTAACTGTCTCACATCGGTCCCCTATGCCGTAAGGAAAACTCAAATCTTAAAACTGGATCTCAGCTACAATAACATCAATGTTCTTGGCTGTGATGATTTTGCCGATATGAAACTTCTCAGAAATCTCCATCTATACAATAATCCTCTCCTGACTCTCAAGGATTGTGTTTTCAAAGATTTGGTCCAATTAACGGTCTTAATGTTGCAAAACAGCAGCATTGATCAATTAAACGGCACCTTCAAAAAAAACACACCGAATCTTGAAGAACTTTCTTTGTCAAACAATCAAATAACTGTTCTAGATCATGGGGAATTTAAAGCCCTGAATTCCCTAAAGAATTTGGCATTAGAAGGAAATAAATTAAAACGACTTAATAAGGGGACTTTTTTTGGACTGTCCAGTCTTAGGCAACTTACTCTCCGATCAAATGAAATAACTGAAATTACAAACGGTGCTTTCAGTCACTTGGAAGCTTTAAAGACATTGAATTTGGAGAGCAATCACATCAAATATCCATCGGTAAAGCCCATTACGTATCCACCATTTGCTGGGCTTTCACAACTAGACACATTGTTTATTTCAAATCAACACAGATCTCATAGGTCCAACTTCCCTCAAAACTTTCTGCAAGGCCTGACAAATCTGTCAATAATCTATATACAACGTAACCAGCTTAAAACCTTGCATCCACACACCTTTAACTATACTCCTAATTTGAATAGGCTCCATTTGTCTCAAAATGCTTTCACAGACATTCCCAACAATTTGTTTTCCCCGATTCAAAAACTAAAAAGGCTTCACGTTTCACAAACAAACCTAAGGTCTCTAGATTTTCTGCTCCATGCTAACCTCACAGAGCTGGAGTTATTGCAGGTGGGGAAGAATACATTTTCTGTGATTACAGAGCCAGTGATGCTGTCTCTGTCAGCCCTTGAATACCTGGATTTGCAGGGTAATAGCTTCACCTGTAACTGTGACAACGCGTGGTTCCTCCAATGGGTAATCAACAACAAGCAAACACAAGTGTTTGATGCGTACAACTTTGAATGCAACTTCCCACCAAACCTCAAAGGGAGAAAACTTTTGGAGATTGACGTCCGTTCATGTACGGTCGATATGGGGTTCATCTGTTATATTTCAACGACATGCGCGGTCATCATGACCATAGCAGTCTGCTTCACCCACAAGTTCCTGCAATGGCATCTGGTCTACGCGTACTACCTCATGCTGGCGTTCCTCTACAACTCAAAGAACAAGGACAAGGGTGCTCATCAATACGACGCCTTCGTCTCCTACAACGCAAACGACGAGGGTTGGGTGCTGGGGGAGCTGCTGCCCAAGCTGGAGGACGAGCAGGGCTGGAGACTGTGTCTGCACCACCGAGACTTCCAGCCAGGTGAGGAGCCCTATCCTGAGCATCCTCTTCACCTCTATTAGCATACATGCTAGCCTACACTATTTCATATATCGTACATGCCAGTGGATATGCTATTAGATATGCTCATCAACTTGGTAGGGAGATTTTTCCTGACTCAGAATGATTTTTTTTTTTAATTTTGTCTTTGAATCAATAAATCTTGGATTTGAATCTTGAAGCCGCACAACGCACACATTATTAAATTGCGTTTGAGCCTTTCTGACATGGTCTATGTGGTGCACACATACGAATTGAACTATTTGTATTGATTGCAAGGCTGCTCTTGCTTTATCTTTTATATTTACTTTGCAGATTGAAAGACAAACACATTGAAGGCAAAAGACAATTCGTTGCATGGTATAGTTCATTGCAGGAGCAGTTTCAAAAGAGACTAGAGGCCCAATACAGAGAATCCTTGCATGTTTTGTTTGTATTTACAGCAATGGTTTATGCATTTTCTCAGTTTGTTGGTAGGTTTTATATATTGTGAATCAATGTTGTTTGTCTGTCTCTTAAACTTGTGGCCTACAGGGCAAGAACATACAGACATGCAATATAAAACTAGAAAGCTATAAGCGATGGTAATTTTCCAAATAAGACAAATTACGGTAAATCAAAAATCAAACTTTGATATGCTGAATATTATGAGTTGTATAGACAAATAATATAAATTGCACATTTTGCTATAAAATCTATATGTAATATAGGCTAATCTTCAACTCGATTTCAAAACAATAATATCTTTAAGAGTTTAGTATTCAGACTGTAAAACATGTCAAAGAAATACTTAATGCTTATAATATCAAATAAATGGAAACGGCTGTTCAACACATGTTGTGTTTGAGATTTTTCTTTCTATCGATTCATTTGTTTCAATCAATTATGTTTCTTGAGGTGGGGATCTGTAGGCGAGTGGCCTAATCATAACGAAAGAGGAAGCATGGCGTCCCTCCCCCCGTCACGGGGGGAGGGACGCCATGCTTCCTCTTTCGTTATAGTCATTAAATTCTACTGAATTTGTGTTGGCCACTCGCCTACAGATCCTCAAGAAACATAATCTATCTACCAACTTCCTCTTTTGTTAGTTGGTAGATAGTTGGTTTCTGGCCCAGGCTCTGTGCCGTCTCACCCAAAAAGCTCTGCTATAGCAGTCGGACTGCTGGACCTGAGATGAGTGACTAGCCAACTGATCTTAGGCAAGATCAGTTTGGCTAGTGCGAGAATGGACCCGCGTGGCTGGAAAATATTGGCTATATTCATTAAAAACAGAGTTTAGATCAAGGACTAATCTAAATTATTTAAATAGGTTAAATCAATGTATTTTGGGGCCATGCAATCGTGGTCTACTAATTCCTAGGATTTATAGCTCTGAGAGAGCTATACAGAGCGAGAACGTTTCAGAAGAACTGCATTCTTACTGGTCGGAATTGGCGCGATTAAGAAGTTTGCCTTATCAATTATTATTAATGTTAGCCCTTCATTCTTTAGCGCTGTGATGTAACAAAGCTTCAGTTTGTTGTTTTACTTTTATATCATTTTTGTGCATTTTCACTGACCGATGCTTTTCAGGTAAACCCATTATGGAAAACATAACAGACGCCATCTATGGCAGCCGGAAAACCATCTGCGTGGTCAGTCGTGATTACCTGGAGAGTGAATGGTGCTCCAGAGAGATCCAGGTTGCCAGGTAAGAATCCAGAGTTTACATGCATGACCAGAATATGGTTGATCATTAATTCAGCTTCACATGTGTACTTGTGGTCTTATTGTATGACCCCCTCATACCTTCTCCCTCAAAATGTCAAGTGCAACGGACCAAAGCCTTAATCACACATTTACAGACATGCTATAACGCTCTAACCACTAAGCCAGAAGTTTGCAACCGGCAAGCCCAGTTAGTTTGGAAAAGGAAAAAGATGGTATGGCAATAATTCAGTGCATAAGGACAAGTGGCCAAAACAATAGTGCTGCAACTCATTTTCCCGCAATGTGTCAGATTGACTGTGCTGTCCGTGGAAAGAGTCCTGCATTTACCCTGTTTGAGCAGGGCACCCAATTATCTCCAACACGTATGTCAGTTAAAGAACCACAGGGGATTAAACGATTCAATCACCGCATCGCCATGGGGTCATTTTCCCTTAACTGACTTGCTGATCAATGACTGGCTACATCAATGCATGGAAAATGCCATAGGTTGAAAATGTGTCAAAAACAATCAAGTAAAGTACTTGAGTATAGTAGGAAAGTATTTCCACTCCAGGGCCAATACAACCATGTGGATAGGTATGGTCAACACATTCTCACTCCGAACGCGTCGATTTTTGACTAACGGTCAGTGACTTTGGCTTCAGTTTCTGACGCAAAAGGGTACCCTTGCGCTTCTTTTTTCGACGCATGGGGTTTTCAACTCGTTACAATGTAACCCCTTCACAGGGGACCCGACGGCTGCCGCGCATATGAGCATTCATCCCATTGGCTAACGGTGGACCTTGCGCTTCTTTTTTCGACGGAGGGGGTTTTCCACTCATTGCAATGTAATCCCTCCACGGCAATATATGAAGCTATGAGCATTCATCCCATTGGCTAACGGAGGACCATGTGCTTCTTTTTTCGACGCAGGGGGTTTTCCACTCATTGCAATGTAATCCCTCCACGGCAATATATGAAGCTATGAGCATTCATCCCATTGGCTGTTTTGTGTTTTGATTGAGAGAAACAATCGTTTTTTGGCCGTTGGGTAGCTGAGGTCGTTGCTATAGAGGCCACGTCCGTGCACTTTTTTTGACAACTGACAGAGCAACCCTTTCTCATCAAAATTACGTTCCCAGAGAACTATTCGGCATTCTCAATTACGTTTGTCTAAAAAACGTATTTTGTCCGTGATTACGTTTTATTGAACATATTGTAATGACCTCGCCGGTGACATAACGATGTCGAGTCATTAGTAATTGAAGGAACTTTTAATGAACCAAAACCAGGTCACTGAAACCCGTAACCAACAACAGAAATCCCACCCAAAACAAACCGCAACCGGGGTTTGTTTTGGGTGGGATTTCTGCCGTTGGTTACGGGTGCCGAATAGTTCACTATGGCGACACATTGGTGCCATAATTCACTAATGTGATAAAAGATGCATTCGGGCGTATTATATTATTCCACACGCGTAGATATTAACTGCGAGCGCGCAAATGATCTCTGCGCGCGCAAAACAGCCTCTCGCGCGCGCAAATTACCTCAGCGCGCGCAAAACAGCCTCTCGCGAGCAGCAAATTACCTCAGCGCGCGCAAAACCTCTCGCGAAAGATGTTTTTACGCTCTCGCTCAAATTTAATTTTGGCACTATGGGGGAGGGAACCAAGGCAGGGCGGGCTTTCCTATGATTGGCCGTTTCTGAAGCGCGATATTTGATTGACAGCCCTCCTCAGCCCTCCTCTCATTCAATTCTGAATTGTACAGTAAATGGCTGAAACGATAGTTACTTGTTATTGTAACTCTAGATTCTATGAGTATAGGCGCAGCCTTTTAAGGCTATCGATATTGGGTTATCCCTAGGCGTGAGCCGTAGCACTGAAAATTTGTAATCCCCGACCACCAACAGCGTGGGCCTCAATTACGTCCGCGTGCGGCGTGCCTCATCGACGTCCGCATTTCGCAGATATAGTCGGGCGCCGGCGGACGTTCTGCTCCCAATAAACAGCTTTTCTTCAGCTATTTAAAGGACAATGAGGCCGACACTTAAAAGGCTGCGCCTATACTCATAGAATCTGGAGTTACAATACGTAACTATCGTTTCAGCCATTTACTGTACAATTCAGAATTGATTGTGAGGAGGGCTGTCAATCAAATATCACGCTTCAGAAACGGCCATTCACGTTTGGCCGTTTCACGTATCGCCCTGCCTTGGTTCCCTCCCCCATAGTGCCAAAATTAAATTCGAGCGAGAGCGTAAAAACATCTTTCGCGAGAGGTTTTGCGCGCGCTGAGGTTATTTGCGCGCGCGAGAGGCTGTTTTGCGCGCGCTGAGGTAATTTGCGCGTGCGAGAGGCTGTTTTGCGCGCAGAGATCATTTGCGCGCTCGCAGTTAATATCTACGCGTGTGGAATAATATAATACGCCCGAATGCATCTTTTATCACATTAGTGAATTATGGCACTAATGTGTCGCCATACTATGGGAACGTAATTTTGATGAGAAAGGGTTGCTCTGTCAGTTGTCAAAAAAAGCGCACGGACGTGGCCTCTATAGCAACGACCTCAGCTACCCAACACTGATCAAAAAAACGATTGTTTCTCTCAATCAAAACACAAAACAGGACAACTGATGCCCATAAACTTAACCCATACATGTTTTGTAATTAACAAGGACACGTTGGTGTAGTTGTGTTGAGGAATGTCACAGATTTCACTGTAACATTGCCGTTAATGTGCAACCACCGGGTCTTCCGTTAGCCAATGGGATGAATTCTCATAGCTTCATATATTGCCGTGGAGGGATTACATTGCAATGAGTGGAAAACCCCCTGCGTCGAAAAAAGATGCACATGGTCCTCCGTTAGCCAATGGGATGAATGCTCATAGCGTCTCTATGTGCAGCGATCGGCTCTTCCGTTAGCCAATGGGATGAATGCTCATAGCTTCATATATTGCCGTGGAGGGATTACATTGCAATGTAAAACTCTCCCTGTTTCCATTTCCCCAGCTTCCGTCTGTTTGACGAGCAGAAGGACGTGCTGATCCTGGTGTTCCTGGAGGACATTCCCATGCAGCAGCTTTCTCCGTACTACCGCATGCGGAGGATCCTGAAGAGACAAACCTACCTGAGCTGGTCCCGCGCAGACGCACACCCAGACCTGTTCTGGGAGAAGCTCCGGCAGGCCCTGGAGACCCTAGAGCACCCAATGGGTGAGCATATACGGCTCACCGTGGAGGACGGACCCCCTGGAGAGAGACCAGACCATTAAAAGGCTTAGAAATGCTGGGGGGAGGGGGTGGGGGGGGGTACTGTATTGTAAAACACCTTATTTTCATTTTTATGCTGATGATTCTCGGTTGTACTTACCCATCAAGCCCAACGACCCATATATGCTAAGTGCATTTCATGAATGCCTAAATGACATTAAAAGCTGGATGGCAATAAATATTCTGCAGCTTAATCACAAAAAGACAGAAATCCTGGTCATTGGCCCCCAGCAAATATCCGAACAAATACCGCCATCTACTAGTGACCTGCCAAACTTATCAAACCTGTTGCAAAAAGCCTTGGAGTCCTGTTCGACAGTAATTTATGTTTTGAGCAACACATCACCAAGATCGTACAATCTTGTTTTTACCAACTCCGCAATATTTCTTAAATAGATCAATTTCAAATCTCAGTGATGCAGAAACGTTGCTATGTTCCTTCATCTCCTCGCGACTTGATTATTGTAATAGCCTTTTTACCTGCTTGAACCAGAAAACACTCAAATGGCTACAGACGGTTTAAAACTCAGCTGCCAGGCTTTTGACAAGATCTAGAAAATGTGACCATATCGCACCTGTTCTAGCGTCTCTACATTGGCTTCCTGTTTGTTTTACGATTGATTTTAAGATTTTATTGATTACTTTTATGGCTTTACATGACTTGGCCCCATATCTCAGAGCTTTTAGTCCCCTATGTGCCGTCTCATAGTCTGAGGTCCTCAGGATGTATACTGCTGTTCCTCCCAGTGTCCAGGCTCAAAACTAAAGGGGACAGAGCTTTCTCCATACAGCACCGAAGCTCTGGAACGACTTGCAAGAGGAAATTAGGTTGACTGAGTCACTGCCCATTTTTGAAACTCTCCTCAAAACCCACTTTCATCTAAGAGCTTTTCCAGATTTCATTTGAGCCTGCCTTTGTTTTTATTCCTGTCTTTTATCCTTTCATTTTCATATGGCTCATTACTGTATATCACATGTATTTTATGATTTGTTTTAATTGTTCTTTTATTTTTTCAGCACTTTGTAACTGTGTTTTGAAAAGTGCTATATAAATAGAGTTTATTATTATTATTATTATTATTATTATTATTATTATTATTATTATTATTATTATTATTATTATTATTATTATACTAGAGACGTTCGAGGTCTGTCTCTATGGAGGGAAAGTGAGACAGTTCCCCTTGCCGGCTTTGTTCGTTTAAACTCTCTTTAGGCTTTATTGTAAAATACCTTCGGTTAATGGGTACATCTGGTGTTGATTTGGGCATGTCAACTTCTGATGAAATCTGCGGAGAACTAACCTGAGGTTTGCCTGCATAATTGAAGACTCCTTCAGGGTGGGAGTTCTGTTGTTTGCCAATAGCTGAGTTGATTAGCTCAAGTTCTAATCATCATTAGCATGCAAAGGAATGTAGACCGCTATCACTATAACAAGGGTGAAGTTCCCTAAGTGTATGGAAGGGCCTGCATTTCACCAAAATATTCCAGATCGGGTGGGCAGAGCCTGTCCATGACACTTGTGTCTGCGTACCAAACAATGTTATCGCTTGTTTTTTCCTTAGCTCTATAGCTTATTATTGTATCTAGGCCTTTCTAAAAAGGGGAAACTATGGTCATTGTTAATTTGAAATTAATCTTGTTTTCTATTCTAAAACACAAATCAATGACTGCAACTTTACCATCTGTAAAAAGTTGCACGAGTATTTCTAAGCCTGACTTTGCCCCTGCATATGCAGGGGCAAAGTCTATAAGAATCAAGTTTTATGATATTTATAACTAAAAGATAATTTGTATAGTGTGGAATTTTTTGCCTGTTCAATATTAACCTAAGTTAGATAATGAACTTGAAACTGCTGTTTTCTTCAATAGTAATTGTATTATAAATAAAATTATTGTTCACAGAAGATATTTTTTTCTACATCGCTGTCACACTGCACTCGATTTTGAAACCTATCACTATGTCAGATGTCATGATTATATACAAATGTAGGCTATACAGTGGTGTATAGTTACAAAGTAGAAATTCTTCGTTAATGTAGGCCTACTTCAGTTTTTTCGGGATTTGTACTTCACTTGAGTATTTACATTTCTTGCAACTTTCACTTTTACTCAGCTACCTTTCCTCAATATAATGTATACTTTTACTTCGTTACATTTTCCCTTTGCATCTTTGTTACTCGCTAAAAAATAAAAGCTGAAGCAATTAGAAATGTCATGACGCTTGGACATGCGGGAACAGCGTGTTTGGCCAATCAATGGTGGTCCTATAGCTAGATTGGTAACTTTAATTGACAAGTGCTCTCAACCACCACCAAATTTTGTTTACGTTCCCATTTGACCCAATAACATTAGTATTAAGGGATGTGAGATGGGCATGTCAGGACCACTTGGCTCGAGTAGAGCTGACATAACAAAGGGAGGCCACGCTGATTATAAAGATGGAACAATTATTTATTTAAAGTGCTAAATGCATCAGTAAGGGGAAGCTAAACCAAAAGTGTAGTGCATATCAGTAGATGTAATATAAAGCAAAGTGAGGGAAAGATGAGGAGCGAAGCTGCAGCCAGCCCTTCCCCGTCAGGCCATAGCAGTAGTGAGAGAGACCGAGCCGACGGGAAAGGCGTCTTTTATCTCCAGCTCAATCAGCCCAGTCATTAGCCTGGCACTGCCAATAGAGACAGCTCCCCCTAGTGGCGATAGAAGGAACACGGACACGGAACACGGATGATCATGACACGCCAAGCAAGGCAGGTAGAGAGGCACATCCAGCACGGCAAAGCTGGGCGTGACAGGCACCTGTCCAATAATTATTAGGGACAAGGGAGGGCCATTGTCCCTAGTTTGGCACATGTGCCAAGAGATAGTTTCATTTGGTGCTAAAACAGAAAGGCTTCCGATTTACATTTCGTCAGTCACATCAAATCAGTTACTAAATCGGCCTATCACCTTAAAAACGTAGCAAGACTTAGAGGGCTCATGTCCACTCAAGTCTTGCAAAAACTTGCACATGCCTTTATTACTAGTAAGCTTGATTACGGCAATTGTCTCATTACAGGTCTTTTTTTTCAGAATGCTGCTGCTAGAGTTCAACAACAGCTTGTTCAGAACGCTGCTGCTAGAGATACATATTTTTTTAACACATTACACCAATTCTAAAACCGTTACATTGGTTCCCTGTATGTCAGAGAACTGATCGAAAAATCATGCTGCTCACCTATAAATCCCTACTGGGTTAAGGGCCAAATATGTAACTGATATGCTTGCACTACATAAGTCTTCTATGTAGACCACTCAGATCTTCTGAGACCAATCTGTTAATTATCCCCAGAGTAAACACGAAACATTGACTTTGACCACTTTTAAAACAAGACTGAAGACTTTTATGTTTAATTTAGCCTTCTGCTAAATTTATACATTTTTTTTCTATTATGTTCTGTCTCTTTCGGAGGGATGTATCTACCCCTTGAAAACATTTTTTTTTTACAAAACAAGTCCTGTTGATTACGTAATGTATTAATGCACTGGGTGTACAGCTCAGCTACGATTAATCGTCCAAAGACGGAGGATGAATCGGATGGCATGCTAATGGTTGTTTTGAAGCAGGAGCGATTTACACTAGGCTAGCCAAGATGAGTAGCTATTACTTCTATTCTAAATATTTCACAATATCTCCATTTAGTGACGTAACCACTTGGGCTGGGCAATGATTAAAAGATTTAATCGCATTAATGGCGTGAGTTCCTGTGATTATTCACGATTCGTGTTAGTGTCCTTTTGCCATATTGTAATTTAGGCTCAGATTTAGATATTATATTATTCAGATGAATATTTTGTGATTGTTTATTATGCTGAGTTCTTCAGGAAGTAGTCGAATCCAAAGGAATAGCTTTAAAGAGACTTTATTTGTATAAAGTATTTTCGGTATGGTAAACTGATGCTCTGAAGTAAAGAGAGATTGAAGATGTGTTCTAAGCACGTGCGAGAGTATTCTCCTAGCTGATCCAAGACATAAACCCACGTATATCCTATCGCTGCCGGAAGAGTTCTACCTGCCTCCACGATGTGGAGGCTTTCTTATGGACTCAGGGAGGACCGGAAGACTTGGAGAGGAACCGGTGGGACGTAATCCTCGGTTTTCCTCGCTTGGTCTGTGGTGCTGCCCTCTGTGGATAAAGTATCTATTGCAGCCTTCAGTAAGGTCTTGCTCCCCTTGTGGCTATGTATGGTATTTACGGCTAATATGTTTGGTCCTGCATCATTGGGTCTATGTGTGGGTAGCTTAGATTCTTAAAATACGTAACAATTATATTGAATGACTAATTGTTTTGCATAGTTTTGCATTTTAGTTTAATAACTGTTTAGTGTAGGCCTACTGGCTTTCATTGCTTAGAATTACAGATGCATAGGATATATTAGTTGACTTAGAGCGAGCTGTTATGACGTAGGGATTAGCACATTTAGGGAGATACTGTGTGTATTTGTTCATTTGTTTCATTCAACCCACTGTTTTTCTACCATTGTTTCAACACAGTAAACACGCGTAGACCTCGTTCTTTCTGTCATAGAGTGGTTAAATGACTGAATATGTTTAGAGATATTTACTGATCACAACAAGGGAGCTTTAGCCACTACAATCACATTGCCATACGCAAAATCCAATAAGGAATTCAAAAGTAGTGCAAAGCGCACTTTTAATGTAAATGAACTGCCATATGAATGAAAGTGGCTTAACATTTATTGTGCAAACACTTTTACATCAAGTTCCGTACCCTTCTCCATGTTTTTTTATCTGCCTTTTGGCGGATTGACAATATACAGTTAGATTCCTTCCTCTTTCCTGTGAGAAGCGCAGCAGTAAGCAACATACTAGGCTTGATCACGAGGAACTTTTAGCCAATGAGCAACAGACTTTTACAAAAAAAAAAAGAGACAGTTAATGCGAGATAAATGAATTGTCTGCGATAATAACACGTTAACTTGCTAACTAATGTTAGCTTGCCATGGTTATTTGCCTCATAAACAATGCTTACGACATAGAGATGATAAGATATTTGTTTGCTTACTTTATCAAGCTGGCTCAAGATTTTTCCTACCATAAATGTAACATGCATTCTTAGCTGACATTTTACAGGATTTTTAAAAAATCTGAAAGCAAAGGTGAACTAAAACGTTTTTAATCGTAAATGTTGTCAGGGCCTTAGCTTGTATCAGATCTTCAGGTAGTTAATTCCAGCTAGGATATGTGGTGCATAGCCTACTAGCCAAATGTTTATTTCCCGTTATTTGTTTTGACTCTGGAAATAATTACCTGACTGAACCCAGTTGATCTTAAAGGTAAAGGGTTCATATCTGATATCTAAATAACATATCTTTATGTTATTTATTTTCAACATTAATAAATAAAATGTCCATAAGAAAACAACAAATTTGAATAAACAGATTAATCTTCATAATTGAATCAATGTGTTTAACCTTCAATGCTGATGAGGTTATTGTGTTGAATCCTGGTTGCATATCGACATTGTCATTTATTAAAAATAGACAGTGTCAGTTCCCCTTAGATAATTCCCCTTTTCTTACATCCTGACCACTTCATTTTGCTTCATCACTAAGCACCCAATAGATCACACCCAAAAAGACCATTTCCAACCAGCTTTTATCATTAACACATTATTTTGATTCGCCATAAGCATCGGGAAAAAGACCAGATCGAGGAACATTTGTTTTTGTGGAATTTTGATATTATTATTTTTTAATAATAGAAATATGCACAGTAAGTATTTAACTTAATTTAACCCACTTCTTTCACTACAATACAGCTACAATTCAAGTACTTTATCTTTCTACAAAAAGGAAATTAACCTATTACCATTTCAAGCATGTGTTTATTTTTGCCTTTTATGTTAGTTTTTGATGAAAATGCATTTTATTTCATCACTATTATCATCATTATAAGAAACCGTTGGAGAGGAGAGAGTAAATCAGTTGACGATCATATAGGAGATATTTTTTCTGAATTTATAGCAAAATCATAGAATGTAGATTCTAGTTGTTCTCTAAAAGCTTTGTTGTGCAACACGTCATGTTTTGGAATTGTGCCAATATTAATTTCATGCTTGGACTGTTCGCAACCTCACCTGAAAGTCACCTTGGATAAATTAGTCCATCTAACTGCCTGAATAAATAAATCAAGTAGGCATGCTAGCTGACTAAATATATGTGTAGAAGGTATATAAGGCCTATTAACTGATGCTTTCTCGATCTGTCCTCTGATGGTTGAGTTCTCTGGTTCAGGATAATCTTGCGTAACCTTGCATAACCTAGCGAGCTGAATCCATGGGACACAAAGCATTATTTCTCAGAGAAATCAAACGTTTATTCAGATGCATTCAACCTAAATAAAGTTTGTTCAAGGGAAGAACACAACCTGGACTTGAAAAGTCTATGCATCTTATCTGTTATCTTCAGGGCTAACAAATAAGAGTGAAGCGAAACAGACACATGCTCAGAAAAGGGGCACAGATTGTAAATAGTGAAAATCGATGACATAAAATAACAAAACTCCAAAAGAGAAAGACATCCTTCACAATAACAAGATATCTGAGTGACATACATGCAGAATGTCAGTTACAGAAGTAGAGAATGTTCTACTCGGAAAGAAAACTCAATATAAATTATAACTTGGACTACTAGTTGACTCATATAAATGTAAAGCAGGTCTTCTAACTGACTAAAAATAAATGTAAGCAACTCTACCAGAGCAACAGGGACATCATCTCCTCATGTTTAAATTGGTTTAAGGCCAGCACTATTTAGCCTGAAAAAAAAACAGTTTCTCCTTTGCTTTTTTATATATATTCTTTTATTATGGTTAAAAAATATATAGATTATAGAGGACTATGGCTATGACTCAAATTCATTATATTCTTAGAAAAGATTAATTACCATGTGATTATGTTTAACTGAGGCTGTTTACATCATGTAGGCCTATATAAGACGTTTTCATGAAATATCAAACCCTTAGCATCAGGATGCTATGCTTCAATTGCAGTATTTTGATAGCAGATTGTAATGACCGCTGTCTGTGTATCTTTGTGTGTCTGTTTGACAGTCTTTTAGGATTGGCGGTTTTAACCTGAGGGATTCCTCGGACTGAAAGAAATTAACAAACAAAACCAAAGATCCACTTGGTAGGACTCGAGATCCTTTGTGTTGGAAATTAACAACATCACCAATCTTCTTTTTGTGCTGGAATGAAAACGAAAATTGCGATGCCGTTAAGGGGAATTTGTTTTTGTTCATTGGGAATATTATATTTATTTTTGAACTGTTTTATTTTTCCAACTGCTGGTTACGTGGTGAAGGGCTGCCAGATCACACAGAACACACGGGCCATATGTAAGAACAGTTTACAAGTATTTCCAAAGGAAATTCCAGAAACAGTCACATTTATAGACCTGTCTGGAAACAACATTTCTAAATTAAATAAAAAAGCTTTGGAAAATTTACCAAATCTGTTGCACTTAAATATGGGACACAACTTGATCTCCAAGATTGAATCTGGCACTTTTGTGGTTCAAATCTCTCTAAAGGTGATGTTTTTAGACAACAATATGCTTTGTAAGCTACAGGATGGTATGTTTGATGGCTTGGTCAATCTCATAGAATTGCATCTGACTGCCAATCACATCCAAACAGTAGCACCGGCCTCTTTCATGTCACTGAGCAAGCTTGGGTTTTTGGACCTAGGCCATAACAAACTGCGCCACTTAACAAATATATTACAACATACGCCACATTTAAAATACCTGTACATTCCAGCAAACAATATTTCCACCTTTGATTCATGGGAGCTGTCAAATAAGTCTACAGAACTTGTTACACTTGATTTGTCCCAGAATGATTTTATGTTCTTTAGGCTCACTGCAGGTATCTTTCCCAACCTCAGAAAGTTGGACCTTGAGGATAGTATAAAGAATGGTATCGTCTGGGAGGTGAATGACACATCGTACCTTGGAAATGTGTTTACACTAGACATCAGTGGGGTTCGCTCCTCATTACATGGACTGCAGGAAGTGCTAGAGACATGTAACTCCTCACTGAAGTATCTGAAGTTAAACCATATCAATAACAACCTGCAGGATCTCATCAATATTTCCTGCAAAATCCGAACCCTTAGCTCTTTTGAAATCCAAAATAACGGCATCAAAGTTATTACAGTGGAAATGCTGCACTTGTGTACTAATCTGAAATTATTGGACTTGGGGATGAATGCGATAACTGACATCTCTAACAATTCGTTCAAATCATTTAGGAAGCTTAAGACTTTAATCATAAAGTCTAACTGTCTCACATCGGTCCCCTATGCCGTAAGGAAAACTCAAATCTTAAAACTGGATCTCAGCTACAATAACATCAATGTTCTTGGCTGTGATGATTTTGCCGATATGAAACTTCTCAGAATTCTCCGTCTAGACAATAATCCTCTCCTGACTCTCAAGGATTGTGTTTTCAAAGATTTGGTCCAATTAAGGGTCTTAATGTTGCAAAACAGCAGCATTGATCAATTAAACGGCGCCTTCAAAAAAAACACACCGAATCTTGAAGATCTTTCTTTGTCAAACAATCAAATAACTGTTCTAGATCATGGAGAATTTAAAGCCCTGAATTCCCTCAAAAATTTGGCATTAGAAGGAAATAAATTAAAACAACTTAATAATGGGACTTTTTTTGGACTGTCCAGTCTTAGGCAACTTACTCTCCGATCAAATGAAATAACTGAAATTACAAAGAGTGCTTTCAGTCACTTGGAAGCTTTAAAGACATTGAATTTGGAGAGCAATCACATCAAATATCCATCGGTAAAGCCCATTACGTATCCACCATTTGCTGGGCTTTCACAACTAGACACATTGTTTATTTCAAATCAACACAGATCTCATAGGTCCAACTTCCCTCAAAACTTTCTGCAAGGCCTGACAAATCTGTCAATAATCTATATACAACGTAACCAGCTTAAAACCTTGCATCCACACACCTTTAACTATACTCCTAATTTGAATAGGCTCCATTTGTCTCAAAATGCTTTCACAGACATTCCCAACAATTTGTTTTCCCCGATTCAAAAACTAAAAAGGCTTCACGTTTCACAAACAAACCTAAGGTCTCTAGATTTCCTGCTCCATGCTAACCTCACAGAGCTGAAGTTCTTGCAGGTGGGGAAGAACACATTTTCTGTTATCACAGAGCCAGTGATGCGGTCTCTGTCAGCCCTTGAATACCTGGATTTGCAGGGTAATAGCTTCTCCTGTAACTGTGACAACGCGTGGTTCCTCCAATGGGTAATCAACAACAAGCAAACACAAGTGTTTGATGCGTACAACTTTGAATGTAACTTCCCACCAAACCTCAAAGGGAGAAAACTTTTGGAGATTGACGTCCGTTTATGTACGGTCGACATGGGGTTCATCTGTTATATTTCAACGACATGCGCGGTCATCATGACCATAGCAGTCTGCTTCACCCACAAGTTCCTGCAATGGCATCTGGTCTACGCGTACTACCTCATGCTGGCGTTCCTCTACAACTCAAAGAACAAGTACAAGGGTGCTCATCAATACGACGCCTTCGTCTCCTACAACGCAAACGACGAGGGTTGGGTGCTGGGGGAGCTGCTGCCCAAGCTGGAGGACGAGCAGGGCTGGAGACTGAGTCTGCACCACCGAGACTTCCAGCCAGGTGAGGAGCCCTATCCTGAGCATCCTCTTCACCTCTATTAGCATACATGCTAGCCTACACTATTTCATATATCGTACATGCCAGTGGATATGCTTTTAGATATGCTCATCAACTTGGTAGGGAGATTTTTCCTGACTGTTTTTTTCATCTTGTTTTTGAATCAATAAATCTTGGCTTTGAATCTTGTCTAATGCCCACTGATTATATCCTGCTTGCTCACACTCACCTCTTCTCCATGTCAAATATAAAAAATCCAATGCGGCGCTAAACAGGGCGTTCAAATACAACAGATTTAGTTTGAAGCCGCACAACGCACATATTATTAAATTGCGTTTGAGCCTTTCTGACATGGTCTATGTGGTGCACACATACGATTTGAACTATTTGTATTCATTGCAAGGCTGCTCTTGCTTTATCTTTTATAATTGCTTTGCAGATTGAAAGACAAACACATTGAAGGCAAAAGACAATTCGTTGCATGGTATAGTTCATTGCAGGAGCAGTTTCAAAAGAGACTAGAGGCCCAATACAGAGAATCCTTGCATGTTTTGTTTGTATTTACAGCAATGGTTTCTGCATTTGCTCAGTTTGTTGGTAGGTTTTATATATTGTGAATCAATGTTGTTTGTCTGTCTCTTAAACTTGTGGCATATATATAATTGGGCAAGAACATACAGACATGCAATATAAAACTAGAAAGCTATAAGCGATGGTAAGTTTCCAAATAAGACTTAATAAAATTTGGTAAATCAAAAATCAAACTTTGATATTCTGAATATTATGAGTTGTATAGACAAATAATATAAATTGCACATTTTGCCTTATTAACATAAAAAACTATAATGAAAGCTAATCTTCAACTCGATTTCAAAGCAAGAATATCTTTCAAAGTTTAGTATTCAGACTGTAAAACATGTCAAAGAAATACTTAATACTTATAATATCAAATAAATCGAAACGGCTTTTCAACACATGTTGTGTTTGAGATTCACACCATGGAATGGCATCGTACAGAGGCGCCCGCATGATGGGCACTTGGTATAACAACTGACATGCTATAACGCAGAGGACAGGATACAAATGACAAACTAGCGGCAGGAAAAACTCTCAGAGAAGAAAATCACTTAAAACTCCCTCATAACATAAATGCAATCTGGTTTCATTGTATCTACTTAATAATATTTTATCATTTTAAAATCAGTGTTGTTGGCCTCAGAAGTAAAGTGTGAAACAGAACAGATGTATGACTGCGTTAGCATCTAAGGTCATGAATGGTTCAAAGATGGCTAACATTGACTGACTCACTCGTCTCACTAGTCAGACTTTTTATTTATATCGTAAGTCTGATGGCAGACAAACTCAGAATGGTGTGTTTTTCTTTCTCTCGATTCATTTGTTTCAATCAATTATGTTTCTTGAGGATCTGTTGGCGAAAAGGAAAGAGGAAGCATGGCGTCCCTCCCCCCGTGATGGGGGGAGGGACGCCATGCTTCCTCTTTCGTTATGATTATGAAATTCTACTGAATTTGTGTTGGCCACTCACCTACAGATCCTCAAGAAACATAATCTATCTACCAACTTCCTCTTTCGTTAGTTGGTAGATAGTTGGTTTCTGGCCCAGGCTCTGTGCCGTCTCACCCAAAAAGCTCTGCTATAACAGTCGGACTTCTGGACCTGAGATGAGTGACTAGCCAACTGATCTTAGGCAAGATCAGTTTGGCTAGTGCGAGAATGGACCCGCGTGGCTGGAAAAGCTATATTCATTAAAAACAGAGTTTAGATCAAGGACTAATCTAAATTATTTAAATTGGTTAAATCAATGTATTTCGGGGCCATGCAATCGTGGTCTACTAATTCATAGGATTAATAGCTCTGAGAGAGCGACAGCACAAGAACGTTTCAGAAGAACTGCATTCTTACTGGTCGGAATTGGCGCGATCAAGAAGTTTATTCTGTTTACCTTATCAATTATTATTAATGTTAGCCCTTCATTCTTTAGCGCTGTGATGTAACAAAGCTTCAGTTTGTTGTTTTACTTTTATATCATTTTTGTGCATTTTCACTGACCGATGCTTTTCAGGTAAACCCATTATGGAAAACATAACAGACGCCATCTATGGCAGCCGGAAAACCATCTGCGTGGTCAGTCGTGATTACCTGGAGAGTGAATGGTGCTCCAGAGAGATCCAGGTTGCCAGGTAAGAATCCAGAGTTTACATGCATGACCAGAATATGGTTGATCATTAATTCAGCTTCACATGTGTACTTGTGGTCTTATTAGGTATGACCCCCTCATACCTTCTCCCTCAAAATGTCAAGTGCAACGGACCAAAGCCTTAATCACACATTTACAGACATGCTATAACGCTCTAACCACTAAGCCAGAAGTTTGCAATCGGCAAACCCAGTTAGTTTGGAAAAGGAAAAAGATGGTATTGCAGTAATTCAGTGCATAAGGACAAGTGGCCAAAACAAAGAACCACAGGGGATTAAACGATTCAATCACCGCATCGCCATGGGGTAATTTTCCCTTAACTGACTTGCTGATCAATGACTGGCTACATCAATGCATGGAAAATGCAATAGGTTGAAAATGTGTCAAAAACAATCAAGTAAAGTACTTGAGTAGTAGGAAAGTATTTCCACTCCAGGGCCAATACAACCATGTGGATAGGTATGGTTTGTGTGGGGTGGGTGCCCCGGGTTAAACAGCTCAGACATATAAAAAAACAACTCTCCTTGTTTCCATTTCCCCAGCTTCCGTCTGTTTGACGAGCAGAAGGACGTGCTGATCCTGGTGTTCCTGGAGGACATTCCCATGCAGGAGCTGTCTCCATACTACCGCATGCGGAGGCTCCTGAAGAGACAAACCTACCTGAGCTGGTCCCGCGCAGACGCACACCCAGACCTGTTCTGGGAGAAGCTCCGGCAGGCCCTGGAGACCCGAGAGCACCCAATGGGTGAGCATATACGGCTCACCGTGGTGGACGGACCCCCTGGAGAGAGACCAGACCATTAAAAGGCTTAGAAATGCTGGGGGGAGGGGGGGGGAATGGATTATACTAGAGACATCTGAGGTCTATCTCGAGGTCTGTCTCGAGTGAACCAGTTATCCTTTAAGGCTGTATTGTAAAACACCCTCTTAATCTGGTTAATGGGTACATCTGCTGTTCATTTGTATTTGTATGCATTGTCGACATTGGTTTAAACATTGTCTAATGTGTTCCAATGTGTGCGGTTGGGCACGTCAACTTCTGATGAAATCTGCGGAGAACTAACCTGAGGTTTGCCTGCAAAATTGAAGACTCCTTCAGGGTGGGAGTTCTGTTGTTTGCCAATAGCTGAGTTTATTAGCTCAAGTGCTAATCAATCATTAGCATGCAAAGGTATGTAGACCGCTATCACTATAACAAGGGTGAAGTTCCCTAAGTCTATGGGAGGGCCTGCATTTCACCAAGATATGTTCCAGATCGGGTGGGCAGAGCCTGTCCATGACACTTGTGTCTGCGTACCAAACAACGTTATCGCTTGTTTTTTCCGTAGCTCTATAGCTTATTATTGTATCTAGGCCTTTCTTAAAAGGGGAAACTATGGTAATTGGTCAAGCAGTTTCTCATTACTTTGAACAAGTTGCAAATGCTTTGGTACATCCATGCAAATGATTATGTACAATTCTCTGCTCTTACCTACATCATCAATTGCTTATGTCATGTTGATCAAAATGTATCGTAATGGGTCTCTATTGAATAGTCCCATCCTCCCAACATTTAGGCATTAGTGCATTGCAGAAGTCTGTACATGCAAAATGGTTCAACAAGTTGTCATAATATGTCAAGCATATTTCTAGAAATTTCCATTCGACTTTTTATTCTTCCCCAGCTGAATCTTGAGCTTCTCTGATGAAGGGAAATGTGTGAAGCGTAACCAAGCGTAACCAACGATCAACCAGTTTACTGAAATAGCTCAAAGGTGCATCTCATGAACCATCACTGACAAGTATATATATATACCTGGAGCTGGAGGACAACACAATGTTACAATGTCTGATAATGGAAGGACAAGGAATTGGACGGGGTCAAAAGCCAGAGAGAAGAAGAAGAGGAAGAGGAGTGAGGCTGCATGAGAATGAGAATTTGTTGTCCACCAGACAGGAACGTCTGGAGGTTTAGGAAGACTGCACTGTAATTCCTACAGCACTGCATGTACAGTTTTCCCTACAGACATTGTCCTATGTTCACATTTCTATTTTTTTTTTTCTTTGTGCTATGCAGTGCTGTCTTTTCCTTTCTGTATCGCAATGACATGGTCTTTCGACAAATTACTGTACAAACAGTAAAAGGGTAAATGTGAATCTTTTCCGGTCTTTTAATCAATCTCCCACATACACTAAGGTGTAACTTAGAATTTACAATAATTGTCTTCAAAACTTTAGCCATAGTTAACATCAGAACATCCACACAGAGTTATATTGGAAACATGACTAAGCAATTTGACTGTCTTATCCGTACACAATGACATAAGGACTTGTCATTCTGATGGCACTGTTCATTGACACAGATATTTACTTTTGAGCGATGAACTAATGATTCTGAGCAAGAGACTGGCTTTTGCTGGTAATCCATGGTGATTTGCTATTTGTACGAATTGTTTTGAGAAATGCACTTACTGTTTTGCAAATTTCGAGGATGATTCGAGAAATGTACCAAAGAAACTGAGAAACTGAGAAAAACTTTAATCGAATGGTTTGCATAAGAATCAAGTTTTATGATGGATGAATTTAACTAAAAGATTATTTGTAGTGTGGAATTTTTTGCATGCTCAATATTAACCTAATTTAGAAGATGAATTCGAAACTGCTGTTTTTATCAATAGTAATTGTAATATAAATAAAATGCTTGTTCACAGAAGATATTTTTTTCTATATCACTGTTACACTGCAATAGATTTTTTAAACCTTAAACATATCACTATGTCAAATGTCATGATTATATACACATGTATACAGTGGTGTATAGTATCAAAGTAGAAATACTTAGTTAATGTAGGCCTACTACTTCATTCGTTTTTTCGGGATTTGTACTTCACTTGAGGATTTAGATTTCTAGCAACATTCACTTGTACTCAGCTACTTTTCCTTAATAAAATGTATACTTTTACTTCATTACATTTTCCCTTTGCATCTTTGTTACTCGCTAAAAAATAAAAGCTGAAGCAATTAGAAATGTCATGATGCTTGGACATGGGAACAGCGTGTTTGGCCAATCAATGGTGGTCCTAGCCAGATTGGGAACTTTTATTGAAAGTGCTCTCAACCACCACCAAATTTTGTTAATGTTTCGATATGACCCAATAACATTAGTATTAAGGGATGTTAGATGGGCACCTGTCCAATAGTTATTAGGGACAAGGGAGGGCCATTGTACCTAATTTGGCACATGTGCCAAAATTTCCTTCAACCAAATGAGGACAAAACTAGATCGTTTTATTTGGTGCTAAAACAGAAAGGCTTCCGATTTACATTTCGTCAGTCACATCAAGTCAGTTACTAAATCGGCCTATTATCACCTTAAAAACGTAGCAAGACTTAGAGGGCTCATGTCCACTCAAGACTTGCAAAAACTTGTACATGCCTTTATCACTAGTAAGCTTGATTACTGCAATTTTTTCCTTACGGGTCTTTTTTTTCAGAATGCTACTGCTAGAGTTCAACAACAGCTTATTCAGAACGGCTAGAGATACATATTTTTTAACACAATGCACCAATTCTTAAACCGTTACATTGGCTCCCTGTATGTTAGAGAACTGATTGAAAAATCATGCTGCTCACCTATAAATCCCTTAAGGGCCAAATATGTAACTGATATGCTTGCACTACATAAGCCTTCAATGTAGACCACTCAGATCTTCTGAGACCAATCTGTTAAGTATCCCCAGAGTAAACACGAAACATTGACTTTGACCACTTTTAAAACAAGACTGAAGACTTTTATGTTTACTTTAGCTTTCTGCTAAATTCATACATTGGACTTTCAACTTTTGCACTTCTTCTATTATGTTGTTTTCTTTCTGAGTGATGTAACCACCCCTCGAAAAGTGATAACAGTTTTTTTATAAAACAAGTCCTGTTGATTACGTAATGTATTAATGCACTGGGTGTACAGCTCAGCAATGACCAACTCATGAACACTCGTTAGTAAAGCGTACTATGGCGGGTAGGCTACTAGAGGTACCGCGTCAACATGAACACCGTAACTCCTGTGTGACTTCCCAACGGCTTCCACTTTGGTTATTTCCAATTTCTGCAGACGGAGCCCATCAGAATGATGTTGTTATGACCTCGTTGTTCACTAAAATGAGCATGCATCTGCTCCTCTCGGAGACCTATCTCTGATTGAAGGCACTCTCCTCTCCATGCCCACACGCGCAAAACACGGCTGAACGCTGTTGTAATGATGTCAATTTTCTGGGAGTATTTTCTCATAACTGTCAGGTCTAAGAGGTTCAAGCACATTGTTCATTGAAGGTTTCATTTCTGTTAAATCACAGTGTTACTCTCCCTCACACACTCACACACACACACACACGCACGCACGCACACAAGCGCACATACCCGCAGACACACGCACGCGCGTAAATGCAGACACACGCACACACACTTTTTTCTCCGTTGATAATCTCACTCCTAATTTTAAATGTCAGTTATTCAAATTTGCGGTTCATCTATCGTTTCCTGAGTTCGGGTTAATGGTAGCCCAACAATAAAAGTGTTGTAAGAGCTTAATAGCTTGTTTGTTTTTATGTCGACCTGTTCATTGTTGACAGCAATATTAATTACACACCAACAAGGATACTAATACATAGCATAGAATGTTATATATTTTGCTTAAAGTTTGCAGCACCCTGCATGCGTAATATGATGCAGGAACTTTGTTTTCCCTTTTTCTCGGAATTTGCAATGTCAGTTAAGTTTACCTTCCCATGCTTGCATATTTAAACACAATTCAAATCGTGCAAGGAATTATTTCCATTGGTCATTCTGACCGGGGACATTAAGAAATTTCAGTCTTCCTCATTTTTTTCCCGGGTCAATGACCGGTAATAACCGGAAAACAGAAACTGTGCTATAAACCGACCGAACTTTCATCGTCAACACCGAACCCGATTTTCTCAAACAGAAGTTTCAAAATAAGATCTAGTAGTAAGTACGGGTAGCATAGAACGAATGTTAGCCAAGTGGGGGCTCAATGATTGCTAATTGAGAGAGGTACAATTGCCATTAAGGAAGGAAAGCATAGTATGCCTTGCGACTGTGCTTCGCAGTATGCCTTGCGAAACCCAGTATGCCTTTCGAAACACCTCGATTGGTCGATGAAACGCTACAGGAACGCCTAAAGGGCGTTCTTGTGTCATGACGGAAACGCCCAAGCCTGCGGATGGACCCATCTCAAATACCGAAACCCAGTTACACGATGCGCGTGTCCTAGCAGTCATGAACGAGCACACACACACACACACACACACACACACACACACACACACACGCACACACACACACACACACACACACACACACACACACACACACACACACACACACACACACACACACACACACACACACACACACACACACACACACACACACACACACACACTTTGCAGACATCGCACATCTTATATTAAAAGTGAAATGCCTATATGGTTGAAAAGGTTTTTCATCGCCTTTCTATTCTCACAAAACATTATCTGTTTAAGATTATATTAAAGGGGTATATTCCACCAATGATCCATTATGCATTTATTTATTATAACAGCTTTGATATATGGCAGAAATCATCGATATTTACATTTCCTATAATGCGTTGTTTCATGCACGTAAATGCAGTGTACTGGACCTACCACTCGGCAGTTCCCAATTGTCGCCACCAGAGGGCGATCGTTTATTAGGTAAAGTGACAGCTAAACCTTACCCGTTTAGATCTCGTATTTGGTTGTAATTTGGTTGCATCAGGTTTCCAATGAAACATCGCCAAGCCCTCTCTCGCCATAAAACTCAGCAGGCCATCCTCACTTGGCATATTGCATTGGCCTCAATGTCACAGCATTGTTGGCAACTGCTGTTTTCGAGTGTTTGGGTAAGGGTAAGGACTTTGTAGACGACTATACTTTGTCATTGAGAGTTTGTTGACACCGTTATAAAGGGGAGTTTAGCTGCTTTTCTGTTTATTTTGTTTCTTCCTCATCTATTTGCTCTTTCCCCTTCTCTCCTCTAGCCTCCCTCTCCTCTGGTTTCCTCCCCTCTCCTCCTCACCACCTCTCCTCATCTCCTCACCACCTCTCCTCATCTCCTCAACACCTCTCCTCATCTCCTCACCACCTCTCCTCATGTCCTCAACACCTTTGCTCATTTCCGCACCACCTTTCCTGGCCTCAGAACTATTACCTTGCAGACTCGTACAGCAGACGCAGGTAAGCCATGCTACCTCAAGGCAAGGCATGCAGGTGTATTAATAGCACCCTTCAAACACAAAGCCTGTCATTTTGCCGTGCAAAGGAATTTATCACATATAAACAAACATGAAAAAGAAAATCATGAAAAGATGGATACAAAACAAAGACAAGAGAAGGCACCACATCTCACTGGTATTCACACTGTACTGTATACAGTGCTGGTATTTCAATGGGCTCGTGAGCTACGCCAACTACCAACACACGGACACAGAGATAGCTGTTTCTCTTAATAAGCTGGCCCTATTAGGTAGTTAGTCGGACTCAAGTGCAGGGCAGACCTCTGACACAAAAAGGTTTGCGATAAAAAAGGTTCTTTACTTTAACGAACAGAATCCACTCCGAAGAGGTTTGACAGCCAAAGGTTAACTCAAGAATAAGCGAAAAAAGGTCTACAAAACACTTCTTTCTTGCACGCTCTTAACAGGCGATTACCAATAACCTTGAAAAGTCTAAATAGAAATCTAATTAAAGATGTTAGAAAAATAGATATTGTAGTGCAGACGTACATAATAAAGGTGACATATTATACCACCAGGTGTGAGTGTGATTAGCCGTTACAAGCCGTTTTGAAAATCGGCCTCTTCTGACATCACAAGTGGGCGCGTCCACCTAGACGTGTGACGGATAGATGAGCAACGTTTACTACAGTCCACTAGGTAGGCTGTTGGACGGATCTATCAAGCATACATCTAGGTGGACACGCCCACTTGTGACGTTAGAAGAGGCTGATTTTCAAAACGGCTCGTAACGGCTAATCACACTCACACCTGGTGGCATAACATGTCACCTTAAATACAAAGCATATTGAAATAAGAATCACATTTTTGGATTTAAAATAAACAAGCGACGAGGCAGACGTGTTCTGGAGGTCTGTTTCAGTGGCGGCAGAGAAAAGCTA